>NW_018736452.1:0-33654 GCF_002204515.2 Aedes aegypti
GAGAATTCCTTCGAAATTCGAAAAACTTCCTTCGAAACTCGAAAACAATTTCCTTCGAAATTCGAAGAGAATTTCCATCAAAATTCGAAAATAATTTCCATCGAAATTCGTAGATAATTTCCTTTTTATTTCGAAGAGAATTTCCTTCGAATTTCGATGAGAATTTCCTTCGAAATTCGTAGGAAATTCTTCGAATTTCGTAAGAAATTTAAAATTTATAGAATTAATTTCGAAGAAAATTCTTCGAATTTCGAAGAAAACTCTTCGAATTTCAAAGAAAATTGTTTTAGAATTTCGAAGGAAATTCTTCCTAATTTCGAAGGAAGTTTTTCGAATTTCGAAGGAAAAAGAATTAAAAAGAAAATTCTCTTCGAATTTCGAAGGAAATACTCATCGAATTTCGAAGGAAATTGTTTTCGAATTTCGAAGGAAATTGTTTTCGAATTTCGAAGAAAATTCTTCCGAATTTCGAAGGAAATTCTCTTAGAATTTTGATGGAAATTCTCTTCGAATTTCGATGGAAATTCTCTTCGAATTTCGAAGGAAATTTTCTTCGAATTTCGAAGGAAATTCTCTTCGAATTTTGAAGGAAATTCTCTTCGAATTTCAAAGGAAATTCTCTTCGAATTTCGAAGGAAATTCTCTTCGAATTTCGAAAGAAAATTCTCTTCGAAATTCGAAGGAAATTCTCTTCGATTTTCGAAGGAAAGTCTTTTCGAACTTCGAAGGAAATTCTCTTCGAATTTCGAAGGATATTCTCTTCGAATTTCGAAGGAAATTATCTTCGAATTTCGAAGGAAATTCTCTTCGGATTTCGAAGGAAATTCTCTTCGATTTCGAAGGAAATTCTCTTCGAATTTCGATGGAAAGTCGCTTCGAATTTCGAAAGAAATTTCTTTTCGAATTTCGAAGAGAGTTCTCTTCGAATTTCGAAGGAAATTCTCTTCGAATTTCGAAGGAAATTCTCTTCGAATTTCGAAGGAAATTCTCTTCTAATTTCGAAGGAAATTCTCTTCGAATTTCGAAGGAAATTCTCTTCGAATTTCGAAGGAAATTCTTTTCGATTCTCGATGGAAATTCTCTTAGAATTTCGATCGAGTTTCGAAGGAAATTCTTCGAATTTCGAAGGAAATTCTCTTCAAATCTCCATGGAAATTCTCTTAGAATTTCGAAGGAAATTCTCTTCGAATTTCTAAGGAAATTCTCTTCGAATTTCGAAGGAAATTCTCTACGAATTTCGGTGGAAATTCTCTTCGAATTTCGAAGAAATTTCTTTTCAAATTTCGAAGTGAGTTCTCTTCGAATTTCGAAGGAAATTCTCTTCGAATTTCGAAGGAAATTCTCTTCGAATTTCGAAGGAAATTCTCTTCGAATTTCGAAGGAAATTCTCTTCGAATTTCGAAGGAAATTCTCTTCGAATTTCGAAGGAAATTCTCTTCGAATTTCGAAGGAAATTCTCTTCGAATTTCGAAGGAAATTCTCTTCGAATTTCGAAGGAAATTCTCTTCGGATTTCGAAGGAAATTCTTTTCGATTCTCGATGGAAATTCTCTTAGAATTTCGATCGAGTTTTGAAGGAAATTCTTCGAATTTAGAAGTTAATTCTCTTCAAATCTCCATGGAAATTCTCTTAGAATTTCGAAGGAAATTCTCTTCGAATTTCTAAGGAAATTCTCTTCGAATTTCGAAGGAAATTCTCTACGAATTTCGGTGGAAATTCTCTTCGAATTTCGAAGAAATTTCTTTTCGAATTTCGAAGTGAGTTCTCTTCGAATTTCGAAGGAAATTTTCGAATTTCGAAAGGAAATTCTCTTCGAATTTCGAAGGAAATTCTCTTCGAATTTCGAAGGAAATTCTCTTCGAATTTCGAAGGAAATTCTCTTCGAATTTCGAAGGAAATTCTCTTCGAATTTCGAAGGAAATTCTCTTCGAATTTCGATGGAAAGTCGCTTCGAATTTCGAAGAAATTTCCCTTCAAATGTTGAAGGAAATTCTCTTCGAATTTCGAAGGAAATTCTTTTCGATTCTCGATGGAAATTCTCTTAGAATTTCGATCGAGTTTCGAAGGAAATTCTTCGAATTTCGAAGGAAATTCTCTTCAAATCTCCATGGAAATTCTCTTCGAATTTCGAAGGAAATTCTCTTCGAATTTCTAAGGAAATTCTCTTCGAATTTCGAAGGAAATTCTCTACGAATTTCGGTGGAAATTCTCTTCGAATTTCGAAGAAATTTCTTTTCGAATTTCGAAGTGAGTTCTCTTCGAATTTCGAAGGAAATTCTCTCCAAATTTCGAAGGAAATTCTCTTCGAATTTCGAAGGAAATTCTCTCCAAATTTCGAAGGAAATTCTCTTCGAATTTCGAAGGAAATTCTCTCCAAATTTCGAAGGAAATTCTCTCCGAATTTCAAATGAAATTCTCTACGAATTTCGAATGAAATTCTCTTCGAATTTCGAAGGAAATTATTTTTGAAATTCGAAGGAAATTCTTCCGAATTTCGAAGGAAGTTTTTCGAATTTCGGTGGAAATTCTCTTCGAATTTCGAAGAAATTTCTTTTCGAATTTCGAAGTGAGTTCTCTTCGAATTTCGAAGGAAATTCTCTCCAAATTTCGAAGGAAATTCTCTTCGAATTTCGAAGGAAATTCTCTCCAAATTTCGAAGCAAATTCTCTTCGAATTTCTTAAGGAAATTATTTTCGAATTTAGAAGGAAACTATTTTCGAATTTCGAAGGAAATTCTCTTCGAATTTCGAAGGAAATTCTCTTCGAATTTCGAGGGAAATTCTCTTCGAATTTCGAAGGAAATTCTCTTCGAATTTCGAAGGAAATTCTCTTCGAATTTCGAAGGAAATTCTCTTCGAATTTCGAATGAAATTCTCTTCGAATTTCGAAGGAAATTCTCTTCGAATTTCGAGGGAAATTCTCTTCGAATTTCGAAGGAAATTCTCTTCGAATTTCGAGGGAAATTCTCTTCGAATTTCGATGGAAATTCGCTTCGAATTTCGATGGAAATTCGCTTCAAATTTCGAAGGAAATTCCCTTTAAATCTTGAAAGAATTTCTTTTCGAATTTCGAAGGAAAATCTCTTCGGATTTCGAAGGAAATTCTCTTCGAATTTCGAAGGAAATTCTCTTCGAATTTCGAAGGAAATTCTCTTCGAATTTCGAAGGAAATTCTCTTCGAATTTCGAAGGAAATTCTCTTCAAATCTCGATGGAAATTCGCTTCAAATTTCGAAGGAAATTCTCTTCGAATTTTGAAGGAAATTCTCTTCGAATTTCGAAGGAAATTCTTTTCGATTCTCGATGGAAATTCTCTTAGAATTTCGAAGGAAATTTTCTTCGGATTTCGAAGGAAATTCTCTTCGGATTTCGAAGGAAATTCTCTTCGAATTTCGAAGGAAATTCGCTTCAAATATCGATGGAAATTCTTTTATAATCTCGAAATTCTCTTCAAATTTCGAAGGAAATTTTCTTCAAATTTCGAAGGAAATTTTCTTCGGATTTCGAAGGAAATTCTCTTCGGATTTCGAAGGAAATTCTCTTCGAATTGCGAAGGAAATTCTCTTCAAATCTCGATGGAAATTCGCTTCAAATTTCGAAGGAAATTCTCTTCGAATTTCGAAGGAAATTCTCTTCGAATTTCGAAGGAAATTCTCTTCGAATTTCGAAGGAAATTCTCTTCGAATTTCGAGGGAAATTCTCTTCGAATTTCGAAGGAAATTCTCTTCGAATTTCGAGGGAAATTCTCTTCGAATTTCGAGGGAAATTCTCTTCGAATTTCGAAGGAAATTCTCTTCGAATTTCGAAGGAAATTCTCTTCGAATTTCGAAGGAAATTCTTCGAATTTCGAGGGAAATTCTCTTCGAATTTCGAAGGAAATTCTCTTCGAATTTCGAGGGAAATTCTCTTCGAATTTCGAGGGAAATTCTCTTCGAATTTCGAAGGAAATTCTTTTCGGATTTCGAAGGACATTCTCTTCGAATTTCGAAGGAAATTCTCCTCGAATTTCGAAGGAAATTCTTTTCGAATTTCGATGAAAATTCTCTTCGAATTTCGATGAAAATTCTCTTCGAATTTCGATGGAAATTCGCTTCAAATTTCGAAGGAAATTCCCTTTAAATCTTGAAAGAATTTCTTTTCGAATTTCGAAGGAAAATCTCTTCGGATTTCGAAGGAAATTGTCTTCGAATTTCGAAGGAAATTCTCTTCGAATTTCGAAGGAAATTCTCTTCGAATTTCGAAGGAAATTCTCTTCGAATTTGGAAGGAAATTCTCTTCGAATTTGGAAGGAAATTCTCTTCGAATTTCGAAGAAAATTATCTTCGAATTTCGAAGAAAATTATCTTCGAATTTCGAAGGAAATTCTTTTCAAATCTCGATGGAAATTCTCTTAGAAATTAGAAAGAAATTTTCTTAGAATTAAGAAGAAAATTACCTTCAAATTTCGAAGGAATTTCTCTTAAAATTTCGAAGGAAATTCTTCAAATTTCAAAGGAAATTCTCTTCAAAACTCGATGGAAATTCCCTTAGGATATCGAAGGAAATTTTCTTAGAATTTTCGAAGGAAATTCTCTTCGGATTTCGAAGGAAATTCTCTACGAATTTCGAAGGAATTTTTCTTCGAATTTTGAAGGCATTGCTCTTCGAATTTCGAAGGACTTTCTTCGAATCCCGAAGAAAATTCCCTTCGAATTCCGAAGGAAATTCGCTTCGAATTTCGAGGTTTCCGAAGGAAATCTTCGAATTTTAAAGGTAATTCTTCAAATTCTAAAGGAAATTTTCGATTTCCAAAGGAAATTCTTCGAATTTCGAAGGAAATTCATCGAATTTCGTAGAAAATTCTACAAATTTTGGTAATAATTCTTCGAATCACGGAGAAAATTCTACTAAATTCAGAAATTCTTTCAATTAGACAAAAATTCTTAGGAATTCTTCAGATTTTGGAGAAAAATCTACGAGTTTCAGAAAAAAAATCGTAGAAGAATTTTTTAATTTTGATGAAAATACTTCGATTTCCAGCGAAAATCCTCACAAAAATATTGGGGAAATTTTTGAAACTTCCTTGAATTTGTGTTGAAGTTCCTCGAAGAATTCTTATAATGTTGAAAGAGATTTTATAAATTTTAAAAGCAATTCAACGAACTTTCGAAGAAATCAAACGAATCAATGAATTTCAGGAGAAATTGAAGTGTTTTCTGAAGAAAATCAACGAACTCTTTAGAAAATTCAACGTGTTAACGATTTCTGATAGATATTCAATAAATTAAATTTGAAAATTTATTGAATATCTATCAGAAATCGTTTGAACGAATTCTAAAAGTTGCTAAAAAAATCATGAGAAATTCAACGGATTTCGAAAAAAAAATCGAATATAGTGAATTCAGACAGTTCCGACAACTGTTTAGTTTTCTAAGGATCTTAGCCACATGCGTTCAGAAAGCCTTCAATTTCTGAACGCATCCAACTGACGTTTTGATTGAAAATTGGTATGGCTCGCATGGTGTTAGTATTACGGTTAAGACCGTATAACTAGATGATGAAACTCATCGCATAAATTCCATAGAAAGTCCAAACACATTCCTCTATTCCCATTCCGGACATTTACGCGAACGATGATCCCTGTGAAAACAATAAAGCAACATTTTATTCGCGCGTCACAATCCATCACATCAAATCACGCGAGGAGAAGCCACAAAAATCAATCCCTACAATCCGTGGATCCAGAATTTACAGCTATCCCGTCATCATCGGGGTGCTTGCTCGCCCACTGCTGGGCAATCAAACGGCTGTAAAACTGATAATAAACTTCTCGCATAAAAATCGACAGTCCCGAATGGAAAGTGTAATGCATCCGGTCACATTGTGACATTTTTGAAGCATTTTATTCTATTGTTTCATTAGTAATCCATCGCAACTTCAATGTGACATTTTGAACAATTGACTTACATTCGTATCTGTTATTATTCTTTAAAGATGTTCTCTATTTTTGAGCTAATAATCCTAAAAAGATTCACACCTGGTCGAGAAGAGAATCCAAAAAATTTTCTATTCCTAACTTCGAAAATAGAATTCTTATTTTAGAGAATAATGTTCCTAAAGGATTGTTATCAAGATAAGAATTCTATAATAATCCCTAATATAAAAGACTATTGTCGAAAATCATCACCCAATCTTAGTGTTAAAACAGTACTATAAAACGAGCTCACCATCTTCTATTCCATCAAAGGTGTACTAAGAATGGTATGGAACGAGCTCAATAAACTGAAATTCAATCGATCCAAACTTTCCACTCGGGAGGAGGTCCTCCCATCGATACTCACTCCTGCGGTGCCGGAAGCCGATTGTGCACGTAGAGGGTGTCATCCTCGAAGCTGGAGCAGGACGACGACGAGGACAGTGCCCCACTGCTGCTGATGGTCCGGCGACCGTTTGCCCTACTGCTGCTGCAGTCTTTGTTTTGATGGTTTTCCAACGATGGCGAAGGCATCGTTGCGTCGTGATTTGATTTGCTCTCCTTATCTGCGCTGCGGTATTTATTGTCGCACAGGGCGGGGGGTGCACACACGTTTATCACCCGGCTCAGTTGTTTGTTCTGGCGACGACGATGATTCTTTACGAGTATTTGAGTGGTTCCATTTTAGTAGGTATATTGATACGCGCGCACTGTGGCCTTGGCTCGAATTTTGATTTTACATTGCGGCGATTGGTCAAACCTGTTCCATGACCTCTCCGGTTGAACGGGCGCGCGGCTGGAACCGGAAAGATGTGATTCCGAAATTGATTTTGAAGTTTTAATCACACTTTGATAGAATTACTTTCAACCACCGATCGATATTCTCACAGTGCACAGTGTTTTAAATCGGGGGTTTCACGATCAAAATTGAATAACTTCGAAAACGTTGCCTTAAGATGTTTGTTATCTTCTAAGAAGTTTTAAAGAAGGATCAAGAGTTCGTCTATAATCACGGATTCGAATTTGTTAAAGTTTCGAGAGCACTGTTTTGTTTGCAAAGAAATGTCAACATTAAAAAAATAATTGGAAGTGGAGTTGATAGAATTGAAAATTGCTTCGAATCGAAAACTCAAGTCCGAATGTATTCTTTGACGTAAACTTGTGGGCTTCTTGTCCGTGCGGTTAGTATTACCAAGAATTTAGCCGCATCGAGTCAAGGGGTATGGGTTCGATTCCCGGTTCAGTCCAAAAAAATGTTCGTCAGGAACATTTTTCGTCCGTGCCATTGGGCGTTGCATGCTTGTCCGTTGTCGAGTGCGGTGCTTTCTTCAAAGAGCAAATCGTCCACTGGAAGCATTAACGTGTCAGTGTCTTTAACTTGCGCTTTGATATGCAACATGAATTGCATGTTAAATAATCTGAATCGTGAGTTCATTGCTTCACCAAACTATATTGTTGTATAAAAACTAATTTGGTTACATGATGAAATTGGCTCCGTAATGCCTTATATCGCTTGAGCCTAAGAAAAATCAGTCAGTTGTGGAATACTTCGACGGCATGTAAGTGCAATGAGTCATTAAAAACAGTTGAACATGCTTACCGATATAAAACTGCCTAATTAATCTGTTCAAACATTAGTGATTTTAAATGTTACACTTCAAAAAGGGCGTAACTCAAAACTTCAACGATCTTCTCATTCAAAACTCCGACCAGAGGTTACAAAATAAATAAAACACTTACTATGGACCAAATTCTGATGGTTCATCTTCTTCTTCTCTTCTTCTTGGCATTTACGTCCTCACTGGGACAGAGCCTGCTTCTCAGCTTAGTGTTCTTATGAGCACACTTCCACAGTTATTAACTGAGAGCTTTCTTTGCCAAAGTTGCCATTTTCGCATTCGTATATCGTGTGGCAGGTACGATGATACTCTATGCCCATTGGCGTAGCTAGGATTTTTTTTCCTGGAGGGGGCCTAGGGGGCCCTAGCAAATACTAGTTTACATAAGTCATAAAAATCAAGATTTTCACAAATTCCGTAGTTTCAACAGATTTGCATTGATTTTATTTATTTGTTAATGTATTGTTGTTCAGTGTAATTGTTATCAGTGATATTTGTACCATGCCCACACAGTTACGGATCACCCACAGTGACGGATCAGTTTGGCGTTCAACATCGGATAACTCGCTTAAAACATAAACGTTGACCTAAAACATATTTTTCCCATGTTATACTATTTGTCTTCTACCATTTGTAATGTTAAGCACAACATTCAACCGCTAAATAACGGTGTATTTGACAAATGTTCAGTTGATACCACACAGCTACCATTATATGGTCGTTTTCTGTAAGAAGTGCCGTCAGCATTCATAAGCCCCCACAGGTGGTAAAATTCAAATGTTATACAATACAACATGCTCATTTGTTTCGATTTAGTGTGAATTCATCTTTGGAAACCATTTTTCTCGATTGTTGATTCTAAACACCGAATATTAGCACTTCTAACTAGTGATCCATAATATGGACCAGGAAATGATTGTTTACCACGGTTATGGATCACTTCCAAATAATGTAGATTTCTGCCATTTTAAGCATTGGATTTGACATTTTCAGACAATAGCACTAAGGATAAAACTAATAAAACAACAAGGTTTGTAAATTTCATTTTTTAGCAGACAAAAATGGGTGGAAAACTTGGTGTGGAGAGAAAACAGTACATGTCTCACTAACTACAATGCAGTATCACAACAAAAATGGCATTCTACCCTTGTTTCCAGCTCTAACACTACTATTTTTTGCAGTAATATATGACATATTGATAACTTTCGCCAAATCATGGAATACAGATGCATTGAGTTAAAAATCGCTTGATTTTGCGCACTGATCCGTAATATGTCACAATTTGATCCATAATATGAATATTGATCCATAATATGGTTTTCAGAAACCGATACAATTTTTAATTTTTATGCAATCCTATGTAAATATAGCACTCAAAACAGTCTGCTAACCGAAGTTCCAATTTGAAACGATTCAATTCGTGCATATAAATTACAATGTTACGCTTTCCATGTCGTTTTATTGAATTTTATAGGTTGGACTCCACACTATTTGATCCATAACTGTGGGGTCATGGTAAATTTCAATTTTCGCTATCGAAAAGATTCATTTCAGTCGAAAATCCTTCAATAGTTCTAGCAAAAGAAAAAAACTGACAAGAATGTTCTTTGTGATTCTTTCACGATTTTTTCAGGTATTCAACCATGTGCTTTGAAAAGATTCCTCCTAAAACTCTTACAGGAATTTATGAATTATGTACGTACTTTTCTGTGCCTTCTTCAAAAACTCCTTTACCAGTTTTCACTGAGTTCGTCAGGGATTCCCACGGAAAATCATGCTATGACTTTCTGATCTCACCAGAAAGTTTCTCAAAAAATCTTTATCGAATTGCTTAAAAATCTTTTGAAGGGTTCTGTCAGTCAATGCTTTAGAAATTCTTTTAATCATTTTTCCTAGACGGTCCTTTACGTACATATTACATATCAATCTCATTTGTTAGTTTAAAGTATCCTCAAGTTGTTCATTGATAATTTGTTTAGGATTTTCAGGAATTACTGAGGATTTCTTCAAAAAAAAAATAGTACAAAAAATTGTAGGACTCTTACCAAAATTGTTTTCGAGATCACCAACCAAGGATTCATTCCACGAATTATTTAGAGAGTTCTCCAACAGTTTTTCCAACTTTGCTTTTGATGTTCTGCCTAAAGATTCTCTACAGGATTGTTTGAAAAAAATCGCAGCAAAAATATCCAAACTTCCTACAAAAAAAGTAAATTATTCTTCCAGGAGTTATTCTAAGAATTGCTCGTAATATTCCACAAAAAGATCATAAGCAAATAAAAAATATTCAATTGGGAAAATCGCATTCATGATTTCTCAAAGAAGTTCTCCGCAGATCTATCTGCATTTTTTTTTCACAGATAATTTCTTTTTAGATTTTTTTCTAAATCCCTCATTTCTTCAAAACTCTCTCGAAAATTTTATTTTTCCAAAAATTCCTAACTAAGAAATGTTTAAAGAATTTTAACAATTCTCTAAAGTTCCTAGCGGAATACGTTTAATTGATCTTTCTAAAACTCGTACGCGAAAATACTAGTAATATGTTCAGGGATTTCTAAGAGAATTATATTATTGTCTCCCGAAAAGTTTACCAGATATTCATCAAAGTATTTTCAAAGACATTTTTTTCTTTAAACTGCACTAACGATTCTTCAGGGAATTTTTTGAATGATTTTTTGATCATAATTACTAAATTGTTGCAATTTATACTTTCACTTCTCAAAAAAAAATCTGCAGAAGTTACATCAAGAATTCTTCCAGGTTCGAGAAATAACTCAATTTATTTTCGAATGGTTATCTCAGGATTCTCTCATAAATAACATTTTTTTGGTTCAAAAACTACTCCAGGAATATCTCAATATTTTTAGGAATTGCTGTACAAATTCCTCTATGAATCACTCCATACCTATCAGATTTCTAGAGAAACACTTACAATAAATAAAATTAGGTTTGTCATAAAATTCTGGAATTGAATAGTAGAATTTCTGAAACTTGTTGACAATGTACCTCACAGAAAAGCTTAAATGGTGCTTGCAGGATTTACTACAAAAAATCTTGTTCTTTTTCTTAGTTTTCACAATAATAGATTATTAGTGTTGAAACGGATGTAATTTTTACTGAAATCATAGATAATATTTTGTATGAATTCAGAAGTTTCATGATACTTTGGTGAATATAATGTACATCAAAATTCTACAGAAAAAACTTATTTTTCCTATCTTTAGAAGTTCCAAACAATTTTTTCTATTATCGATAATTTTTCAGTACCATAGAAAATTAACGCGAAAATATTGTCGGTATTTTTTTTAAGAAAATTTCCGAAGATTGTGGTATATATTCGTAATGTCTGATTTTGGTAAATTTAAATCTTTGGGGAAACTTTTGCATTACTTTGAAAATTTGTTGAGGAATTCCTTATGGACTTTCAGAAATGAGAAACCAATCTGAAATTTTCTGAAACTTCTATAATTTACCTTTTTTTTTAGATTTTTGAAAATGTTGCTTCAATGTTCAATGTTCCTCAAAGCGTCATGTGAAGGAAGAAGAAACAAAAAAATGTAGAAGCAGGTAGAACAATAGATGGGCAATGATACAATGAAAGATAATTTATGATCTTTTCTCTAGAGGTAAATTACAGGATTACCTCTCCAATAAATTTACAAATAAAACAAATTTCTCAAGTAGTTCTATCACAATCTTCCTTAGAAATTATATTTGAAATCTATCCTTCCTCGACCTCTGGTTTTCTAGAAAGCCAGAAAGTCTTTAGAAATTCCGCCCTTGTATCGCACAAAAATTTACACCAAGAATATGGATTCTGACAATAATTGGTGGAATTATTTCTAGAGAAGTGTTTTACGGAAGATCAATACAAATTTCTTTATGAATATCTTAATACAGGTCGGACTCGATTATCCGGGGTTTCGATTATCCGGGATTCGATTATCCGGAATTTTAGACTCGATTATCCGGAATTTGATTTCGAAATTGTCGAATCAATCCGTAGCAGCTGTCAAATCAACATTTGTTATCATAAGTTAAGTCGCATAAAATCACTGGTCAGTTCGGTAGGATATTTATACACTCGCATTGTATGTTATTATTCATCACATAATATATGCACGCATATCGCCTCCACTTTTGTACGTAGAATTATTATGTGATGAATAATAGCATACAATGCGAGTGTATAAATTTTCTACCGAACTAACCTGTGATCTTATGCGACTTAATTTATGATAACAAATGTTGATTTGACAGCTGCTACGGATTGATTCGATTTACCTTGCACGAGTGTACGGGACGAAACAAATTGTACAAATGAACTCAGAAAAAAAAACCTTTCTATGCGAGGAAACTCATCAATCTGACGATTTTATCCACCGTGTTTTGTGGGTTTGATGTAATTTGTAGGAATAAACGAGTTATTATGTGAACTTTTATGCGACTTCTGGTTGTCTGGGTAGTTTCAAAAGCAAAAGTTTTCCTGGGGTTTTTATCAAATTTCCTCTGAAGATTCGAAAGCAAGAGAAACTTCGAAAACTTTTTTTGTTTTTTTTTTCAATTCTTGAATAATCTAAGAATTTAAAGCAAAATATCGGAAGAATTAAAAAAAATTTTTTTTGAAAACTATTTAAAGCATTTTCGCAGAAGAATTTTTATTAGAACTTTAAGCGAAGTATCTCAGTATTAGATATGATAGAGTCAATGATTTTTTGAAGGAATTAATATATTGTTCCGAACAGTGAGTATCCGAATACGTTGCGTTGCATAGTAATGAAGTAATTCATAAATCGCATACTGAAAGCTTTCATGTTTTTGCTTTCTCAATCGTATTCCGATTGCTTATGAAGGGCTATTTTAGAGTGAATAGCCATCCAATCAGAGTTCAGAGTTGAGAAGACATGAGAACTTCCATTGCTGGCCACGCCCATCTTTTCCGTTACTGGGATACGAAAGGATAATGATGATATGTTATCTACTTAGCAAGAGGTCAGCGACTCACCGACGCCTCATAGATAAAGTATATATGGATGGGAAGGAGGGTGAGTGAGTGATGGTCTAGGATTCAACATAAGCGAGTGATAGGGGTTGGAACCGGAATTTCCTCCTAGTGTTCTGCCGAGCTGTGAATCTCCGAATACGATAAAAATACTGTAGCCTGAGAAATTTACGTGGGTTATAGCTACGCGTCGGACCTTAAGCAATTTTTGAATACCTCCAGATCCAGATGACCAATGATTAATGTTAACACAGATTCTAAAACTAGAAGAGTTTTTGAGAACTTAAAAAAGAATGGTGCGAAAATATCGAGAAACGAAAGAGTTATCGCTATTTGAATATTTTTACCGTACAAAATGAATCTGCTAGTAGAGGGGTTATGCTTTCGGTTGTCGCGCGTTTCACCGAAGCCAGAACGCCACGCTGATGCTGTATAAGACAAGCGAGATTTTCTCTTAAATAAAGTAACTACTAAAGAGATTTTTGGCAATTACAAGAGTCATGTATATTGATTCAGAAGATTTTGCTTCATGTTAAATTGTTTTTTTTTTATCATCAAAAATTCTGGGGGGGGGTGTTACTGGATGATTCTGGAGGGGGTCAGGCCCCCTTGGCCCCCCTTGTTCCTACGCCAATGTCTATGCCCAGGGAAGTCAAGGAAATTTCCTTTACGAAAAGATCCTGGACCGACCGGGATTGGAACCCAGACACCTTCAGCATGGCTTTGCTTTGTAGCCGCGGACTCTAACCACTCGGCTAAGGAAAGCCCCTAGATGGTTCATAGCTGAGAGAGACTCGCGAAGAGGAAAAATATCAACGTCATATGCAGCCCAGATTCCGCTGTCACGAAACGTCAAATTCAGCCCGTCGTTTTTATGGCTGAAAAAGTGAAAAGTATTGTATTCAAAATAAACTATTATAAAAAAAACCTCAGTCAGCGAAGCAGTTTTTGCAAAGATGCTGATAAATCTAAACACAAGAATTAAATGGCATTAAATTTCACTAAAAATGCCGTTTATGCTTCGGTGTGATGCAAACTCAAAAGTGTTTTGCTGAGATGACCATGTGAGAGCTTGAACGGCTTGCGCAATATTGATATACTGAGTGGAATAAGAAAAAAACTTAGCAATCGCAGAAAAAGAAGACCGTCTCCGCGAGTCTCGTCTCAGGTTCATAGTAAGTGTTATTGATATTGAAATGCGCCATAGAGTTTCAGTTGGATGTGTAATCACAGAGTTGTGGACAGAACACTTTTGTATGTTTTTAAGGGGATGAACCCAAACTTTTGCACGGAGTGAATGTATTGATAATGAACAAGCCCTAAACTAAAGTTCCCCTTAGTAGTCTAAATGGCTAACTAGCTCATTAAGCGTCTATTTGCTTTATTTCGAGATAGGGTGCAAAACCACTTGGGCACTTCCATGATTAAATTTGACTTAGGGGGTTTTTCTCGGCCGAATTGTCTGAAACTTTGCATCTTACTGCGCTGCCGTACTACGCATATGGTGGTTAAAAATACTCTGTAGCTTTCACAAAAACCCACTGCCCTAGTGAATCAAAAGTGCCAAGAATAGGATCCGGCTCCCTACTATGGCTATCAACGGATGTCTGCATGCGTTGAGTTAATAGAATTTACAGTAGAATATCTAGATCTTGAAGGCCATATCTTCAGGGTAGTTTCAGGATGACCGAGATTATCCAAAAAGAAATAACCCAATGTCATCCCAATTATTTTTGACGGTCTGTGAATTGCATAGGGTCTATTTCGCAATATTATCCAAAATATTTTTTTGCTGACTACCGTCAACGTACCAGTATCCGCTCATGTTCCAGTAGCCCGCTCACGAGTACAAAAAGTAAGGAAATTTGAGTAAATACACAAAGAAATGTCCACAGTATGATTCTATTTGTCGATTTGAATTGTATAGCGGCCAAAGTTTTCAAATTTACGTTGTGTAAACTTATCTTTTTTCAGTGTGAGCGGGCTACTGGAACATGAGCGGAAACTGGTGCACTGATGGTATTTAGGATTTGAGGTACAAACGGTTCCGGGTCATTTGGCCGAACGCCGTTTGGCCGAACGCCATTTGGCCGAATGTCATTTGGACGAATGCCGTTTGGCCGAATTTGAAAAAAAAAATAGTGAACTACAATTAGCATGTATTTTGTAATTAATTTTAAAGCTGAATTTCAAAGAACAGTTTAGAGGAACATCCTAGATGTAAGCAATTATTCACTTCTTTTCTAGCGGAAATAACTGCCAGCATTTTGCCACCATAGCTGCAGCAGGTTTTCGCATTGCAGCTTTTGTCAGTTACTAAAACGGTTCACGACTTATTCGTCCTTCTGTAGCATCAGTTTGCTTCAATCATTCTGATCGTACTAAGTAAATTAATTAATTTTTAACAACCACAAGTTTGGTTTCTTCTCCACAGCAGGGAAACAGTAAGCTAATTTGACGTAAGTATTTACCGAGTCGTCCGGTTTACTGATATACGCAATAAACGGCGCAGATTTCAGTTAACACTTTGTAATATTAGTCTTGGTGAAAAAAGACATCTCACCTAAGTTATCCCTTGTGCTGAAAATTATATGTTTTTAATAGAACTCTTCAGGAACGTTATAACACTTAATTCCAATAACTATGAAAAATATTCAAATATGAAAGAACAGCATATGATCAAAAGAAGGAAAAATCTCTTAAAAATTTTAAGTAAGTGTAACGCAAATAATTGTTATATCATTATAACAAAAAAGAACTGCCGATGATATAAAGAAGGTAAAAATCCCTTTGAAAATATGAGCTAAATTATTGCCAATAATAATTAAACTAGTACAAATATAAAGAAAAGGCTATGTTTGAAAAAAGGGAAAATTTCTGATGAAAATATAAAAAAACTTTAAACCCTTACACACCGTTGTTAACATGACATCCGGCCTCATCGCAAAGATCAACAAATAATTAGTTGATCAGTTATTTGGCCGCATTTATAAATGCTACACATCAGTATTGAAAAAATAGATATTTTTGTTCGTAATTCGGCCAAACGGCATTCGGCCAAATGACCCGTTCGGCCAAATGGCGTTCGGCCAAACGGCATTCGGCCAAACGGCATTCGGCCAAACAGCATTCGACCAAATGGCCGGACACCGGTACAAACTTATAAGTATATTGGAGGCCTAAGCTAACTCTGCGAGAAACCGTTTAACACCGGTTGAATTTTTGTAACATATTATTCCTGATATATAATACTTCAAATTAACGAGCATAGTTTGTTACACATTGAAGAATTTTGAGTTTGTTACATGCTCAGAAATGTTATAACTGAGAATCTTCACGAATACATCAGAAGTTCTTAGTCATCCAAGAACTTGCGGAAAGACAGTCTATAAGATCTACAAGGTCTACCAGCGTAACAACTGATTGTTTGATAAGCGGTACACGTCCAGTAAACTCTTGTTAATAAGCTGAATACATTGTTAAGTTCAGAGGGCACTTTTTTCATCCAATAATATCCTGGAACATAGATCATAGGATCTACGTAAAAGACAGTGTACTTATACCAAGGTGTAAGGTTTGTATGCCATACTTCAAAACGATGAATATTCAACTGCTTAGGCAGAGTCCGGCAATTCAATGCAGCACGGTATAGGTAGAGCTCAAGATCTGTACCCCACGGAGTCCTTGTAGGACCAAGAACATCGGTATGAATCGAAACTATTCTCCGTTTACTCATGTGAATGGCTAAAAGTCTGTGTCATAATCAAAACCTATCAATAGGCCATTGGTTACGCTTAGATCCTGAGGCCTATATTCATTGGAGTCCTTGGAGGACCAAGAACATCCGTAGAAATCAATTTAATATTCCGTTTAGTTGTATGAAGGGTTAATCAATAATACGCAACTGTTTAGGCTTGTAGATCCTTAAGCCTGTATCCCGTTGAGTACTTGGAGGACCAAGAACATTGTTACTTATTCATACCATCAAAAGATTGCTTATCATATCAGTAGATTGAAGGCATTTATTCCAGGAAGTTTTTAGATGAACCTGTTGTACCCACATGGTTACAAAACTGAGGACGAAACAAATGATTCTTCAAATACCAACATTGTTCTAGGTTCCAGTTGTAAGGTGTTCTTCTACTTATGTAGAATAATATGCCCAAACTCTTGGTAAATCCTCCGAAAATTAACCTAGGGCTCCTTAGGTAGTTCCTCCGGAAATGCTTTCAAGAGCTCCTCGAGAAGTTCCTCTAGGAGTTTATCGGAAAATTCCTCTAGAAGCTTCTGTAGGAATTCCTTTGGAAGAATCTCTGGACGGTGCACTAGAAGTTTTAGGAGTTTTTCGGTAAGTTCCGTTACAACTTATTTCAGAAGATCCTTTAATATTTCCTCCGGAAGTTCCATTAGAGGTTCATCTTGAAGTTCTTCAAGAAGTTCTTCCGTAAGTTCCACTAGGAGTTTTCCGGGAGTTCTTCTAGAAGCTGTTCGAAAGTTTCTCTTGGAGCTCTTGGAGAAATCAATTCAATACTCCGTTTAGTTGTATGAAGGGTTAATAGTCTATGTCATTATTAATAATCAATAATACGCAACTGCTTAGGCTTGTAGATCCTTAAGCCTGTATGCCGTTGAGTCCTTGGAGGATCATTGGTACTTATCCATACCATCAAAAGATTGCTTATCATATCAGTAGATTGAAGGCATTTATTTCAGGAAGTTTTTAGATGAACCTGTTGTACTCACATGGTTACAAAACTGAGGACGAAACAAATGGTTCTTCAAATACTAACAATGTTCTAGGTTCCAGTTGTAAGGTGTTCTTCTACTTATGTAGAATAATATGCCCAAACTTTTGGTAATTCCTCCGAAAATTAACCTAGGGCTCCTTAGGTAGTTCCTCCGGAAATCCTTTCAGGAGCTCCTCAAGAAGTTCCTCTAGGAGTTTATCCGAAAATTCCTCTAGAAGCTTCTGTAGGAAGTCCTTTGCACTAGAAGTTTTAGGAGTTTTTCCGTAAGTTCCGTTACAACTTATTTCAGAAGATCCTCTAATATTTCCTCCGGAAGTTCCATTAGAGGTTCATCTTGAAGTTCTTCAAGAAGTTCTTCCGTAAGTTCCACTAGGAGTTTTCCGGGAGTTTTTCTACAAGCTGTTCGAAAGTTTCTCTTGGAGCTCTCCGGAAGTTTCTTTAGGATTTTTGTTAAGGTCCCCGAGGAGTTCTTCGGGTAGGAGTTTCTCCGGAAGTTCCTGCAGGAGTTTCTTCGGAAGTTATTACAGGAGTTCTTCGAAAATTTCCTGTAGCAGTTCACCCGAAAATTCCTCTAGAAGCTTTTCCAAAAGTTCATCCGGAAGTTTCTCGGATTTCTTTCGGCGGTTTCTCCGGAAGATCCTCTAGGTGATCCCAGAGAGATTACCCAGGAGTTTATATGGAAATTACTGTAGAATTTATCGCAAAACTTCCTCCGGAATTTTCTGGAGGTTTCCCTTGGAGCTCTTTCGGCAATTCCTCTAGAGATTCTTCCACAAGTTTCTCTGAGAATTTCTTCTGAAAGTTCCTTTCAAAATTCTTCCAGAAGTTCTTCTAGGAATTCCTCCGGAAGCCCCTTCTAGGAAAGTTCCCCAGGGACTTTTCTGGAAGTTTCTCTGAGGATTTCTTCTGGAAGTTCCTCTCAAAGTTCTTCTGGAAGTTCCTCTAGATAATCTTAGGGAGGTTCCCCAGGAGTTTTTTTTAAGTTACTGTACAATTTATCCCAAAACCACCTCCGGATTTTGTAAGTTCCGGCAAGGCCTCTAGAAGGCCTCCGAAGTTCCTGTCAAAGTTCTTCCTGAAGTTCCTCAAGAAATTCCTCCGGAAGCTCCTCTACGAGTTCTTTCAGAAGTTTCCCTAGGAGTTCCTATAGAGTTCTGTTTGATATTTCGACCTTGACGCTGGCTCCTACGGGGGCAGGTGACGAGGGCGGGATAAGACATATCGAGCGTACGTCGAGTAGTGAAATGGAAAAGCGCCGCGGATCGTTAGTAGTGTTTGACCTATTGATCGAGTCGTTTGCTCTTGCGTGGGCGAGTGATGAACACTTGTTCGGGCTACAATGCGTTCATCGAATTATGTCGCGAATCCGATTAGTCGTGATTATATCATGGATCGCATCACCAACCATTGGTGACTCCCAGATCTTTATCTTATCCCACTATCCTTTCCATGACAACTGTGGAGATGCAGAGGTATACTCGGTCTCTAGTAACAACGGTTGTCTAACTAATATTCCTTTCCTTCCCCGATGACTGTAAGGACGTGGCCGGCGCCGTTATTGACTTTTAAAATTGGAGCTCTCGATTTGTGCACATTGAAGAATGGTAAGCTAATCCCAATCCCCATTCATAAAATCCCTGTGCAACTTCGATTGTTCTGGTCAATCACGGAGTAGCAACTGCGAATTGTACGGTCATCTATGCTCATGCTCATTCTCAAGTTTCCCTAGGAGTTCCTATAGAAGATCCTCTAGGAACACCTCCAGAAATTCCTCCGTAAATTCCTCCAACATGTACTACCACAAGATTGCTTATGAGTGTTTCGGAAGATCCTCTAGAAGTTCTTCCACAAGTTTCCCCAGGATTGACTTCGGAAGTTCCAGTTGGAGGTCTTTCCGGAAATTCACTAGGAGTTCTTCCAGAGAGTACTTCCAGAAGTTCCGTTAGGGTTTCAACCAAAAATTTCGCTAAGAGTTCATCTGAAAGTTCCTCTACGGGTTCCTTCAGAAGCACCTGTAGAAGTTTCTCTGGAAGTTTCTCCAGATGTTGCACTAGGAGTTCTTCTAGAAGTTTCTCTGGAAGTTCCTGCAGAATTTCCTCCGGAAGTTCCTGTGGAGTTTCTTCAGAAGTTCCCGTAGGAGTTTCTCTGGAAGTTCTTGAAAGAGTTCATCCGGAAGTTCCTGTAAGAGTTTCCTCCGGAAGCGACCTACGATTTCTTCGGGAATTCCTCCAGAAGTTCACCAAAGAGTTCTTCCAAAAGTTTCTTCTCAGGAGTTACTCCGAAAGTTTCGCTAATAATTCCTCCAGAAGTTCTTTCAAGCATTCATTCCGAAATTTCCGAGAGTTCATTCCGAGAGTTTCTTCAATTCAGAAGTTCTGCTGCAAATTCCTCCATAAATTCCCCTGAATGTTCCCCCGCAAGATTGCTTAAGAGTTGTTCGGAAGATCCTCTAGAATTTCTTCCACAAGTTTCCCCAAGAATTACATAGGAAGTTCTACTAGGAGGTCCTACGGAAATCCGCTAGTAGTTCCTCCAGAAGTTTCCCTAAGAGTACTGCTAGAAGTTCCGTTAGGATTTCAACAGGAATTCCACTAGGAGTTGCTCCGAATGTTGGTCTACGGGTTCCTTCAGAAGCTACTGTACATGCTTCTCTGAAAGATTCTCCTGAAGTTGGATTAGATGTTCATCCGGAAGTTCCTTTGGGAGGCCTTCTAGAAATTTTTCTTGGAGTTCTTCCGGAAGTTCCTCTAAGATTTCCTTCCAGAAAATTTGCATAGAAGTTCTTCTAGAATGTTTAGTAAAATTTCCTCCTGAAGCTCTCCCGTATGTTTCTGTAGAATTTCCTCCGGAAGTTCCCTGAGGAGTTTCCCCGGAAGTTCCTGTAAGAGTTCCTTTCAGAAGTTCATGGAGGAGTTCCCTTTCTTCCTACTGCAGAAATTTTTCCCGAAGTTCCTGTAGCAATTCATCAGAAAGCTCGTCTACGATTTCTTCCGGCATTCATCCGGAAGCTCCTCTAGGGACTCCAGAAGTTCTTGTGGAAGTTTAATCGGAAATTTCTTTAAGTTCCGCGACGAGTTACCCTTGAGTTACTCCAGAAGTTCACCAAGGAGTACTTCCGGAAATTTCTTCTCGACGAGTTACTCCGTAAATTTCGCTAGGAGTTTCTCCGAAAGTTCCCGTAAGAATTAATTCTGGAAAGAGTTCCTTTAGAAGTTTTCCCAGTTCTGTTGTTCCCCTGGAAATTGTTTCTCCGCAAGATGCTTATGAGTGTTTCGGAAGATCCTCTAGAAGTTTCCCTAAGAGAAGTTCCGTTAGGATTTCAATCGGAAATTCCGCTGGGAGTTCATCCGAAAGTTCCTCTACGGGTTCCTACAGAAGCTCCTGCAGAAGTTTCTCTGAATGTTTCTGCGGATGTTGCACTAGGAGTTCTTCCGGCAGATCTTTTGGAATGTCTTCCAGAAAATTTTCTTGGAGTTCTTCCGGAAGTTCCTCTAGGATTCCTTCCAGAAATTCACCTTGAAGTTCCTCCTGAAGGTTTATGACGAGTTCATCCGGAAGTCTTGTAGAAGTTCTTGCGGATGTTCCTGTAGAATTTCCTCCGGAAGTTCTTGTAGGAGTTTCTCCAGAAGATACTGCAAGAGTTCATGTAGGAGTTCCTTTTATTCATTTTGCAGAAGTTCTTCGCGAAGTTCCTGTAAAAAATCATCAGAAATTACGTTTAAGATTTATTCCGGAATTCCCTAGGAAGTTTTCCTAGGAGTTCATATAGAAGGTTATCTAGGAACACCTCCAGAATTTTCATCGAAAATTTCTTTGATTCATCCGGAAGTTAACTTTCAGTTCCTCCAGAAGTTTACCAAGGAGTTCTTTCGGAAGTTTCTTTTCCAGGAGTTCCTCCAGAACTTCCCTTAAGAGTTCATTCCGAAATTTCCCCAGTTCTGGGAGTTCCCCTGGAAATTCCTTCGCAAGTTATCCTCAATGTTCCTCCGCAAGATTGCTTATGGGTGTTTCGGAAGATCCTCTAGAAGTTCTTCCACAAGTTTCCCCAAGATTTACTTCGGAAGTTCCACTAGGAGGTCCTCTGGAAATCCACTAGGAGTTACTCCAGAAGTTTCCGTTAGAGTAGTTCCAGTAGTCCCGTTAGGATTTGAACCGGAAAATTCCGCAGGAGTTCATCGGAAAGTTCCTCTACAAGTCCTTCAGAATCTCCTGTAGAAGCTTCTCTGGAAATTTCTCCGGATGTTGCACTAAGTGTTATCCCGGATGTTTTGTTGGGAGGTCTTCTAGAAATATTTCTTAGAGTTCTTCCGGAAAGTTCCTCTAGGAAAAGATTGGTTGTTCATGGCTACCTCGATGGACCTTTGGATCGCATTCGAACTGGTTTTGTGTTCTATAACCCTATACATCCCGAACTAGAATGGTCTTGATTATTTTACTAAGGTCGAAACTATTGCCCCACCTTACTCTACATAGGAAATTTCGTGTCTTTTGACAAATTACAATCACAATACTCTAGAACTTTTGCCGAGGACACAAAATATCATATTATAGTTTTCGTAAAAATAATTCTTTCATCGCACTTTTAGATGGATTGATCACCTTAAGCTCCTTTTATATCCTTTTAGGTTCTTCAAAAAACACCAAATATCTAGAAACAACAAGCTTTCAAGTTATTCCATTTAGATCGTAAAATCGACGATTTGAAACACTGTGACGTTGCCTATATTTCCATCCGCCTCACGCTCCATCTCGAATGCCTCACATCCGGAAGTTATGCAACCCTCACAACGTCACGATGCGTTTTCGCCGGAAAATTCCCAACCTTTCACTTTTTCGCACTTGAAATTCCTCGCACAACAAAATCGTACTGCAGTCCACGAATTTTCCACGCGATGTGTTAAATCGTATCGACCGTCGGCCCTCGTCGTGGGAAAAACCTTGACCTTACCAAAAGCCAACAAGCGAACTGCGCGGGTCGGCACGGAATGCACTTGACTCCTCTCAACCTTGACTGACTGACTGTCTCGATGGAGAGGGAGAAGAAATTCTCTGTCTTGGAAGAACAGCTGTTTGTCGGTTTACTGAAGCGCCACGCCACGCCACCCCAAAACAAAGCAACCAACCGAATGCACGACGATGGTGACGATAATGGAAACTGAGAAGATCCCGAAAAACAGAAGTAGGCGCACACGACAAATTATAGGGACGAAGACGAAGACAAAAACAAGCCGACGAAGGCGATTGCTTTTGCTCCGGGTTATCAGAACTAAAGCCAGAAGTGGCGCTGGGCAAGTGATTTATAAGCGCGTCTAGTTGGCACTGTCGCCGGAGGTAAACTAGACCCGGGGACCCGTTCATCATCGTCGTCGTCGTCAGTAGGCCGCGATTTTTTTCTGGCTAACGAGAGATGGGACGGAAAGTAGGGAATATGCAAAAATGTTCGTCTCCATTGAGCTGGTCGGTCGATGGCTGATCAGGGTGGACGAGACCCCATCCAGTTGATAAATCAATATTATGTATTAATAAAAACAGTTATAAAGTGGAAAATTACATTAAACAGTCGCCGCGTGTTCGGTGGCACTGGTAGGAAATTTCGAGCGATAAAACGAATCACCAGTGCTAAATCGACTCCGATTGAATTGTGCACTTTTTTCCGTGTGCTAGCGTCACGTAGAGCGAGTTTTGGTCAGTAGTCAAATATATTAATTTTGCCACTTAGCGTAGGTAGGCGCTCTACCCGAACGGAGGGGTTGTCGCTGTCTAATCGGACAAGTACCAACCGTTTAGTATTATTTGACGCATGAGGTTTACTGCCCAATTCGCATAATTGTCACATGTTCTATGCGATTTCCTATGAACATGGGATAGTTATGCGAATAGGGACAGTTTATGGAAGTTTAAATTCGTTTCGAAAAAGAACAGATTTGAACTTAAGCTTTCAATTTGACAAAAAAATCAAGACAAATGTTTTTTCGATTTTTGAAATTGATGGCCTATCATTTTATCTTATCGCGAAATTGCTCGTAGGGTAACTGGGGGGTAAAACGCGCCCTCTAAGGAAGGAAGCGTATTTAGCTATGAAGAACATTATTAGAAGCCATTTTTTATTCATTATCTCATAGACAAACATGTTTTCTACCAAATAGTAGAAACAGCCATCCATTTTCTTTTTCTGGAGATATAAATCATTTTTTACAAAATGCTTGCTTATCTGCATTTTTATTTTTTGCGGGGTAAAAACGCGCCACCTGATCTCGGCGTTAGTCGTTCTGTGCGCACGCATTGCGCAATCATGCTTGCAAATACGTTGCATATATTAGGGCGTTTGATCAGAATGTTATTGTTCGATTATAGTATTACATGCTGATTCGAAAAATGTGCATTTTGTAAGGTTCGAATTGGCACGTAACTACAGCGTTCCATTACGTTTGCTAGAATTTGAATTCAAACGGCTGTTTTGGTGTTATGAAATAGGTGTGGCCGTTTTGCCCCACGAGTTGATTAAAAGTTTTAAGTCCTTCAATGACGCTTTTTAGGTTGAATTCACCACTTTTTCGCATGCAATACAAACTATGGGAGTGCACAAGTCGATTCTCGGTGATAGTTTCAAAAAGTTTTGTTGTTTATCGGCCTGAAAAATGGCCTAGAAAATAACACAAAATTACAAACGAAAACATCGAAAAAACGTTTTTTCGAGTTTTCACGATTTATGCCAGGAAAATACTTAAAAAATATATCTAGAGAAGCATTTTAATACATTTTCCATCATCTCGGGTGAAAAACAGCGGTACCAAAGCACGTCGTTCGTTCAAAAACAAGGGTGGCGCGTTTTACCCCAACGGCGCATTTTACACCCAGTTCCCCTAGAACTAAATCTTTCCGCTCTCCTATTGAAGAATGCATAAGAGATTCCTCCTTCTCTACCGAGAGTAGAATCCTGAAGGGATTCATCCATCTCTTCCAGAGGAGAATCCTGCTGTTATTGTCTCCCTCTCTTCCGAGAGGCTCCCTGTCCTTCCGAGAGAAGAATCCAGAAGGAATTTATCACTCTCTACCGAGAGGAGAATCCTAAAAAGATTCCTTCTTTTCTACAAAGAGAAGAATCCTGAAGGGGTTACTCCCTATTCACTGATAGGAGAATCCTGAAGGGATACCTCCTATATACTGAGAGGAAAAATTCTGAGGGGATTCCTCGCTCTTTACAGAGAGGATAATCCTGAAGGGATTCTTTCCTTTCTACCGAGAGAAGAATTACTGAAGGGATTACTCCCTCTCTACCGAGGAGAATCCCGAACTGCTTCTCTCTCTCTTCTGGAAGGAAAAATCCTGAAGGGATTCCTCCGCTTTTTCCTAGAAAATTTTGAAGGGATTCCTTCCTCTCTTCTTCTTCTCAGTTTCTTGCTCCTCATTCCATATTCGTCACTTCTCATAGATTTGCCCTCTCGGGGGAATTACTTTACCCTCTGCGGGAAAATTATTTTACCCTCTCGGGAATTGCTTTACTCTCTCGGGGAATCACTTTACCCTCTTGGGGGAATTGATTTACCCTCTAAGGAGAGTCATGCATTGCCTGACGTATTTCACCAACATACCATACATTAAGCATAACACAATAAAGTCGCTTTATTTGATGAATTCTCACAATACTGTTTTGCGATTGTGTTCCAAGTTGTTTAGTTTATAATCTCTCTAGTACCCTCTCAATCCCCTACAGAGAGAGGATTCTTAAGGGATTTCCTCCCTCTCAGTTGAAAAGAGAGAATTCTGAAAGAATTTTTCCTCTCTATCGGAGGAGTATCCTGAAGTGATTCGTCGCTCTCTACCGAGAGGAGAATCCTGAAAGAATATTTCCTCTCTACCGTGTAGGGAATCCTGAAGGGATTCCTTCCTTCCACTGAAAGGAAAATCTTGAAAAGATTCCTTTCTCTCTTCCCAGAGAAGAATCATGAAGGGATTCCTCTCTCTTTACTGAGAGGAATATCCTGAGAAGATTCCTCCCTATCAACCGATAGGAGAATTCTAAACAATTTGCTTCATCTCTACCAAGAGGAGAATGCTAAGGATTCTTCCCTCTCTTCCGAGAGTAGACTTCTGAAGGGATTCCTCCTTCTCTTCCGAGAAACAGAATCCTGAACAGAATCAGAACAGAACAGAATCCTGAAAAAAATCCTCCCTCTTTTTTCAGAGGTTCTCCTCCTGAAGCGATTCCTCCCTCTGTTCCTGAAGGGATTCCTTCCTCTCTACCGAGAGAGATTCCTGAAGGGATTCCTCCGTCTCTACCTAAAGGAGAATCTTTGAAAGGATTCTTTCTCGCTTAGAAAGGAGATTCCTGGAAGGATTCCTTTCTCTCTTTGAGTGGAGAATCCTGGAAGTATTCCTTCCTCTCTTCGAGAGGAGAGTCCTGCATAGGATTCCTCCCTCTGTTCGAGAGCAGAATCCTGGAGAGATTCTCCCTTCTCTTCTGAGAGGAGAATCCTGATAGATTCCTGCCTCTCTACCAAGAGGAGAATCATGAAGGATCCTCCCTCTTTCCTAAAGACGGAATCCTGAATGGATTCTCCCTCTTTCCAAAAGGAGAATCCTGAAAGGATTCCTTCCTTTAATTCGAGAGGGAGATCCTGAAAGGATGTCACCCTCTCTTCGAGAGGAAACTCCTGAAAGAATTGCTGCCTCTCTTCAAAACATCGAATTCTGTAAAGCATTTGCCTTCCTCTCTACGGGAGAAGAAATTCTGAAATGATTGCTTCCTCTCTCCGAGATAAGAATCCTGAAAGAATTGCTTACTCTCCTCGAGAGGAGAATCCTAAAAGGCGTGCTTTTCTCTCTTCGAGAGAAGAATCCTGTCAGTATTGATTCCTCTCTTCGAGAAAAAATCCTGAAAGTATAGGAATATGAATAGAATGAATTTTATTTTACTTGACACTTAAGAACTAAGTTTTGAGTTTAAACAGAAAATAGGAAGTAGGTAGGTTTAAACAAGAATGCAGTTGTTTGGTAAACTACTCGAGTCTTGCATATGCGTGTAATTATTGCGCGCAATGGAAGCACTTTTAAGAAGATTATGGAAACAAGGAAAGGTTCGTTACTGACTGCATGTTTTGGTAGGTAAAGAATTTGGATGGAGGTTTCGGGTTTTTTGTGTCACGCAGAAAGTGTTTAATTTATGACGGAAAATTATATTGTTTTATGATGGAAGCCCAAGAATGTTGAAAACGAGATTTGTGGAGAACTGTGCCACGACACATAGATAGGAAATCCTGAAGTTATTCCTCCTTCTTAACGAGAGAAAATTTTGAAAGAAGTCCTTCCACTCTCGATAGGAAGACTCCTGGAGAGATTCCTCCTTCTCTTTTTTCGAGGAAAATCCTGAAGGGATTGGTCCTCTCTACCGAGAGGAGAATCCTGAAGGAATTCTTCCTTTCTACCGAGAGTAAAAATCCTGAAGGATTCCTCTCTCTTCACAAAGAGGAAATCCAGAAGGGATATTTACCGAGAGGAAAATTTCTGAAGGGATTTCTCCCTCTTCACAAATAGGAAATCCTGAAGGATCTTCTTCTCAAACGAGAGAAGAATTCAGAAATTCTTTTTCATCGATAGGAGAATCATAACAGGACTTCGTATTTTTCGATGAGAATTCTTAAGGGATTGTCTCTCTTCACCGAGAGGAGAATCCTGAATGGATTCCCTTCTTCTCTTCCCAGAGGAGAATCCAAAGTTATTTCTTCCTCTCATCCAAGAGGAGAATCCTTAAGGGTTCCTCTTTTCTACCGACAGAAGAATCCTGAAGGGGTTACTTCCCTCCACCGAGAGGAGAATCCTGAAGGAATTCCTCCCTCTCTTCTGAGAGGAGAATCCTGAAGGGATTCCTCTCTTCTCTCTACTGGGAGGAGAATCTTGTAGGGATTCCTCCCTCTTCACCGAGAGGAGAATCCTGAAGGGTTCCTACCTCTTTACCAAGAGGAGAATTTTGTATGGATTCTCTCTATATAAAGAGTGTAGTGTCCGGAGGGAGGAACCGGCAAATGCAAAATTGATTGCTCAATCAGCCGAAATGCAACAGGAGCGATTCCAGCGCAACTTTATCGCTCGAACACTTTACAAGACTGACGTGTCATTCGACGTCTCTTCCCGTCTATTTAGGTTTTCCTTGTTACTCAAACTATATGCCCTTCTGTTTAGTTCATATCTTCTCTAGTACCTTCTCAATCCTACATTTTCCTCCTGATCTACTTTTATAATAATAAGATCGTAAGGAATCGGGTTCTAAACGGTAATTTAAGATTAATAGCCGAGACTGTGATATGGTAAAAAGATACACAATTAACGGGCGTCTGCTCGGGTATCTAGTATGTAGTTTAAGAACCTGTTAAAGAAATCCTAATGGATTTCCTGGAAGAAACTGGACAGATTCTGGAAAAATCCAGGAGGAAAAACTTGAGAAGTCCACGGAAGAACACATGGAACATTTTCTGAAGGAATCTACAATATATGGAGGAAATTATGGAGGATTGTTTGGAGTAAATGCTGATAGAATTCATTGAATAATGCCTGAAGATATCTCTTGAAGAATCTGAAGGGAATTCATATAATCGTTCTATAGGTGGAATGGGTGGACCATAGAAGAATAACTGAAGTAAACCTTGGGAAATTTCCTGGAAAATATATTATGGACTCCCTGATGAAATGTTTAGAGGAATACCTGGTAGAATTTCTGCAGGAATATCTGGTGTAACTTCTTAAGAATTCCTGGTAAAATTACTGGTGGAATTGCTGAAATTGACACTGGTTTGGTAAAGGGGCCTTCCTCAGCGAGTGGTTAGAGTCCGCGGCTACAAAGCTGAAGATAGCTGGATTTGATTCCCGGTGCAAAATGGCAACTTTGACAAATAAAGCCATAGTTAATAACTGAAAACTGAAAAAAATGTTGGTACAAAGGGGACCCCATTCGGGATTTCTTAGAAGAAACCATGGAGAATTCCTGGAAAAGTCCTGGTTGTATCCTTTTCGACAATATTTGAAATATTTCTTGGTGAAATTTTTGAAGAAATTCTCGAAAAGCTTTACTGTATTCTATGAACGAGTTTTCGGAATTTCGGAAAAATTAAAAATGAATTATATTTCCTGTTGAAATGTTCCAAAAGAAATTCGTTGAGAAATCCCTGAAGGAGCTTCTGGAGTAATTCCTAAGCCAATATCCTAGGACAAATTCCTGAAAGAATTTCTGGAGGAACCTTAGAAAAAATTACAGAAGAATTTTCTGGAGGAATCTTTTGTGGAACTCTGCAGGAATCCTCGAAGGAAAATTTCTGGAAATTGTATTCAGATATCTTTCCAGGTAGGGGCCCAGATAGCCGTAGCGGTAAAACGCGCGCAGCTATTCAGCAAGACCAAGCTGTGAGGGTCGTGGGTTCGAATCCCACCGGTCGAGGATCTTTTTCGGGTTGGAAATTTTCTCGACTTCCAGGGCTAAAGTATCATCGTACCTGCCACACAATATACACATGCAAAAATGGTCAATTGGCATAGAAAGCTCTCAGTTAATAACTGTGGAAGTGCTCATAAGAACACTAAGCTGAGAAGCAGGCTTTGTCCCAGTTGGGACGTAACGCCAGAAAGAAGAAGAAGATATCTTTCCAGGTAAGGACTTCGAAGGAATTACAGAAATGCCTGAATTATTATGGAAATTTTCTGATGAAAATCTATGGAGGAATCCCTTTGAGAATTCTTTGCAGAAATCTTCGGTAGAATTACTGGAGGTTTCTTTAGAGGAATCTCTGAGAAGTATCTGAAATATTTTAGGTGTACCCTTTTCGAGAATATCTGAGGAACTTTGGAGAAATTTCCGGAGGAGTCTCTGGAAGAACCCGTTGAAATATTTTTGTAAAATATCTGAATTATGTCTAGGTGAAATCTAGGAGATATCCCTGGAGACATTTGCATGATGAATCCCTGGATAAATCTTTGGTAGAATTTCTGGAGCATTCTCTGGATGAATTCCGGTGAGTTTTATTTCAATTATTTCTTGGTGAGTTCTTTGAAGAAAGCTATGAAAGAATTACTGTAATACCCGGAAAAGTTTTCGAAAATATCTTTTATTTCTTGCAAAATGCTCTTGGGAAAAAATTCCTCGAGATATCTTTGAAGTGCATTTTGGAGAAATTCCTGAGAGAATCCCTGGAAATATTCCAGGATAAAGCACTAGAAGATCCTCTTTAGGAATCCCTGGACAAATTAAAAAGTAAATCTTGGAATCTTGGATAAGTTCTAGAGGAATTTTAGGGGAAATTTTCGAAATTCTTCTATTATCGTTCAATGAAAAATAAATTCATATTATCCTTCATTCATCTCTTGCTTTCCTTGAGTTCTTTCATACGAAAGATAACATACATATTTTCCAAATATGTTAGAACATTTTATTTCAACATCACCATCATCATCTTCCACATCATCTTTCCTCATTCCTCATTACTCGCTTCTCACTTCAAATTCTTTATTCTTTATTCCTCATTCTTCACTCTTCATTCTTCATTTTTTGCTCCTCATCCCTCATCTTTCATACCTCATTTCTTACTCTTCATTCCTCATTCCTTACTCCACATTCTTCACTCCTCATTCTTCACTTCCCATTCCTAATTTCTCAATCTACAGACATCACTCCTCATTTCTCATTCTTCACTCCTCATTCCTCACTTCCCACTCTTCATCCCTCATTCCTCGTTCTTCACTCCATACTCCTCATTCTTCATTTCTCATTCCTTATTACTTACTGCTCACTTCTCACTCTATAGACATCACTCCTCATTTTTCACTCCTAATTCCTCATTCTTCCTTCTTCACTCCTCATTCCTCATTCCCAACTCCTCATCTCTCATTCCTAACTTCTCACTCTTCATTCCTCATTCCTCGTTTTTGACTGCACACTCCTCACTCCATATTCCTAGCTCCTCATTCCTCACTCCTCATCCTTCACACCTCACTCCTCATTTCTTACTTCTGATACCTCACTCCACACTCTTCATTCCATATTCCTCAATCCTCATCATTCAATCCTTACTTCTCATTTCTCATTCCTCATTCTCTACTACTCATTCCTCACTCTTCATTCCTCACTCTTCATTCCTCATTCTTCACTCCTAACTTCTTATTATTCACCCTTATTCCTTGTTCCTCACTCCTTACTCTTCACACCTCACTCCTCACTCCTCATTTCTCAGTCCTCATTCTTCACTAGTTTTTCCTCACTTCTGATTCCATATTCGTCACTCCAACTAGATTTACCCTCTCGGGGGAATTGCTTTACCCTCTCGGGGGAATTGCTTTATCCTCTCGAGGGAATCGCTTTAACCTCTCGGGGAATTGCTTTACCCTCTCGGGGAATTGCTTCACCATCTCGGGGAATTGCTTTACCCTCTCGGGGAAATCGCTTTACCCTCTCAGGGGAATTGCTTTACCCTCTCGGGGAATTGCTTTACCCTCTCGGGGAAATCGCTTTACCCTCTCGGGGGAATTACTATACCCTCTCGGGGGAATTGCTTTACCCTCTCGGGGAATTCGCTTTACCCTCTCGGGGAATTACTATACCCTCTCGGGGAATTGCTTTACCCTCTCGGGGAAATCGCTTTACCCTCTCGGGGGAATTGCTTTACCCTTCGGGGAATTAATTTACCCCCTCGGGGAATTGCTTTACTCTCTCTGGGGAATTACTATACCCTCTCGGGGGAATTATTTTACCATCTCGGGGAATTGATTTAACGTCTCAGGAGAGTTCATGCATTGCCTTGACTTATTTCACCACATACCATACCATTAAGGGGGCAGGATCCGTCATCGATTTCGAAATTTTCAAAAGCAGTTTTTTCGTTCAAAATCAAGAAAATTTACAGGAAAATGTGATCATTGTATTCTGTTCTCCAACCGAAAAACAGTGAACACATTTTCATCGAGTAATGTTTAGTTTCGAACAGAAAAACTGCTTTTAAAGTTTCGATGATGCCGATGATTACGATGACGGAGCGTTGATCGTTAAGCATAACACAATAATGTCGGCTTTATTCGAAGAATTCTGAAGGAATTCCTTCCTCTCAACCGGAAGAAGAATCCTGAAGTGATTCCTCCCTCTCTACTGAAATAAAATTTCCTCTCTTCCGGGAAGAGAATCCATCCAGTCTACCGAGAGGAGATTCTTTCCAAAGCAGAATCCTGAAGAGATTCCATTATCGTTTCCCAGAGGAGAATCCTGAAGGGATTCCTCCCTCTCTGTTGAGTGAAGAATCCTGAAGGGATTCCTCTCTCTCTTCTTGAATCCTGAACGAATTTCTCTCTCTTTACTGCGAGGAGAATCATGAAAAGATTCCTTCCTATCAACCGATAGGAGAATTCTAAACGGTTTGCTTCCTCTCTACCGAGAGGAGAATCCTGAAAGGATTCTTCCCTCTCTTCCGTGAGTAGAATCCTGAAGGGATTCCTCCCTCTCTACGAGTAGAGAAAACTGAAAGGATTCCTCCGTTCTACCTAGAGGAGATTTTGAAAGGATTCCTTTCTCGCTTAGAAAGGAGATTCCTGGAAGGATTCCTTCCTCTCTTTGAGAGAAGAATACTGAAATTATTCCTTCCTCTCTTCGAGAGAAGAATCCTGCATAGGATTCCTCCCTTTATCCGAGAGGAGAATCCAGAAAAGATTCCTCCCTTTTTTTCGAAAAAGGAATCCTGAAAAGATATCACCCTCTCTTCGAGTGGAGAATCCTGAAGAAAATGCTTCCTCTCTTCAAGACAAGAATTCTGAAAGGATTGCTTCCTCTCTTCGGGAGGATTCTTTCCTCTCTCCGAAATAAGAATCCTGAAATGATTGCTTCCTCTCCTCTAGAGAATAATCTTGAAAGGAGTGCTTTCTCTATTTGAGAGAAGAATTTTGAAAGGATTGCTTCCTCTCGTCGAGAGAAGAATCATGTAAGTATTGATTCCTCTCCTGAGAGAAGAATCCTGAAAGGATCTTCCCTCTTTTCAAGAAGAGAATGCTGAAAGGATTTCACCCTCTCTTCGAGAGAATTCTGAAAAAAATTGCTTCCTCTCTTCAAGACAAGAATTCTTAAAGGATTGCATCCTCTCTTCAGGAGAAGAATTCTGGAAGGATTGCTTCCTCTCTCCGAGATAAGAATCCTGAAAGAAATGTTTACTCTTCTCGAGAAGAGTATCCGAAAAGGAGTGCTTTCTCTCTTCGAGAGAAGAATCCTGTCAGCATTGATTCCTCTCTTCAAGAGGAGAATCCTGAAAGTATTCCTCCCTCTTTTCGAGAGAAGAATCCCGAAAATATTCTTCCCTCTCTTCGAGAGGAGAATCGTTAAAGTATTGCTTCCTTTCTTCGAGAAGAGTATTCCAAGAGGAGTGCTTCCTCTTTTCGAGAGGAGAATCCATAAGGATTGTTTCCTCTTTACGAGAGAAGTACCTTGAAAGGATTGCTGTTTCTGATCGAGGGAAGAATCCTGAAAAAGATTGCTTTTTCTCTTCAAGAGGAGAATAATGATAGGATTGCCTCCTTTAATCGAGAGAAGAATCCTGAAAGGATTTTTGCTCTTCTTAAGGAGAATCCTGTTAGGATTGCTTCCTCTCTTCGAAAAGCGAATCCCGAAAGTACTGCTTCCTCTCTTCGAGAGAAGAATCCTGAAAGAATTGCCCTCTCGAAAGCATTGCTTCCTCTCTTTGAGAGAAGAATCCTGGAAGAATTGTTTCCTCTAATCGAGAGAAGAATTTCTTTCTCTTTTCGTGAGGAGAATCCAGAAAGTATTCCTCCTTTTTTTTCGAGAGGAGAATCCCGAAAGTATTTCTTCTCTCTTTTCGAGAGGAGAATCTTCAAGGGATTTCACCCTCTCTTCGAGAGAAGAATCCTGAAAGCATTGCTTCCTCTCTTCAAGACAAGATCTCTTGAAGGATTGTTTCCTCTCTTCAAGAGAAGAATCCTGAAAGAATTGCTTCCACTTTCCGAGGTAGGAATCCTGTAAAAATTGCTTCCTCTCCTCTAGAAGAGAATCTTAAAAGGAGTGCTTTCTCTCTTCGAGAGAAGAATTCTGTCAGAATTGATTCCACTCTTTGAGAGGAGTATCCTGAAAGTATTCCTGCCTCTTTTCAAGAGGAGAATCCCGAAAGTACTCTTCTCTCTTTTCGAGAGTAGAATCCTGAAAGAATTTCTCTCTTTCCGAGAGGAGAATATTCTTTCTTCTCTTCGAGAGTAGAATCGTGAAAGTATTGCTTCCTCTCTTCGAGAGGATAATCCTGAAAGGATTGCTTTCCTCTTCGAGAGGAATAAATTCTTGATTTCTTGGTTTTCGTCTTAAAGATTTT
>NW_018736453.1:0-33314 GCF_002204515.2 Aedes aegypti
TCCAACACAACTAACCTGCTTCGCGATCCGCGCCACTAATAGATCATGCCACGCGAGCGACGCGCGACACGATGGATCCTGCTCACATCACCCGCCCCCGCAGGAGCAAGTGACGCAAGCAAAGGATCAAACACTACTAACCTGCTTCGCGAAACGCGCCACTAATAGATCATGCCACGCGAGCGACGCGCGACACGATTGATCCTGCTCACATCACCCGCCCCCGCAGGAGCAAGCGACGCGAGCAAAGGATCAAACACAACTAACCTGCTTCGCGATCCGCGACACTAATGGATCATGCCACGCGAGCGACGCGCGACACGATTGATCCTGCTCACATCACCCGCCCCCGCGAGAGCAAGCGACGCGAGCAAAGGATCAAACACAACTAACCTGCTTCGCGATCCGCGACACTAATAGATCATGCCACGCGAGCGACGCGCGACACGATTGATCCTGCTCACATCACCCGCCCCCGCAGGAGCAAGCGACGCGAGCAAAGGATCCAACACAACTCGCAAACGACACCAAACTAGTCAGTAAAAACTTAAAAGTGATTTTGTTTATTAAAATCTAACGAGCAACATGAGTAGTCGCTTCTCAACTGTTGCAGGCCGTTTGCAGAAAAAAAGTGATTCGAAAAGAGCTACGAAATCTCACCGAAAGCACCATAGATAAACCTGAAAGCCGGCTGGTTATGCTCCAATGTCTACATTTGAATACAAATTTACGCATTTGTACGTCCTGCCGTTTAAACGTTGACAAACGGGCAATCTGTACATCATCGGTGGAATGGAGGTTGGCAGGAGTTCGAAAACAACAACACACTGAGGAATTACTAGATGCACCGACAAACAACTGCCAGGATTTACCAAGAAGTACCAAGGCCAGATAGTCTTGCCACGGTTACCAGCAGCGACATCTGTTTCAACAAATCAATCAGAAGATGAGTGCATTCCAGAAAGGTCAACATCGAACCGCTTCAACGAAGGGATAGCTGGAATAAAAGTGACTCCGATTAAATGGGACGAAGATGGGTTACGTCAATTATCCCGAGAAAAAAATACCGTTGAAATCAACGAAGCTGTACGAAGAAAACCTCTTCAAATTAGGACCTGAGGATGTGGAAAATTACAGACTACGATGAGGTTATTATGAATATGAAGGAAAGTTCTCGAATCTAAGCCACGACAAGGAAAGAAAAAATTATTGATTTTGTCGATGCTGCCAAGCTCGTGGTCTATTCAAGACGCCATTGATGAGTTCAAAAGCCAATAGAAATACAGCAAAAGAAGGCAAAACAATTCAAAATAACTGTCTTGCAACCAAAAATGCTTAGTCGAGTACTTCATTAACAGATGAGACAAAAGAAAAATAATTCAATATTTTGAAGACGATGAAGTAAGTAGAGCTATGCCTGGCCAAAAAAGATTATGTATCTGTAAAAAAAGATGGAAAGCGTCAAAGCAATCCAAAAACGATTAATGATGACTACTTTGAAAGAAGCGTATACACGCTTCAAGGAAATTAACGAAATATTAAGGTAGGTTTTTCCTCATTTGCAAGCCTTCGTCCAAGGCAATGCAAGCTTCTATCCAATTCAGGAACACATAATGTTTGTGTGTGCACAAACACACGAAAATATTAAACCTAATCTTACATAGTTTGAAAGAATCAATTTATCAAAGGATATTAAAATGTTAACTTGGTTCTTTTGTGTGAAATACAACATCAATTGCTATCTACATCTTTGTTCGGATTGTCCAGATTCTTCATCATTGAAAATACTTTATTCGCTGAGTTGAAGAAATTATATTGATCAGTTATCATTTGAGCAATGGGTGACCACGGATAGGTGTGACCTAGAAACTATTGTAAAACCTGTAGATGAGTTTTGTGTCATTTTTTTGCTTGAAATCAGAAAGTTTAATTCCTCACGACTTTATTAAAACAGAGCAATCCCGCTTTTTTAAAAAATACGAAAAATACATTACAAGATGGTGAATTTTGAGTCATTTGTGATTTTTCTGAAAACTATAGCTTTGTATTGCAAGATGAAGTGCAGTCCCATCACTGGAACGTACAACAAGCTACAATTCATCCATTCGTTATTTATTTCAATGGAAGTACGCAAATTGAACATTTTAGTTTTATTGTAATTTCCGAAGATTTAAGACACGACTCAATATCTGTAAATTTGTTCATTGCCAAAATGATTAACTTTTTACGCGTTGATAAGGATAAAGAAATCAGAAAGATATATTTCATGTCTGATGGAGCAGCATCGCAGTACAAAAACCGTAAGAATTTTTCGAGCCTATGTCAATTTAAATCAAAGTACGGAATTCATGCAGAATGACATTTCTTTGCTACGTCAAATGGCAAAGGTCCTTGTGATGCTATTGGAGGAACCATAAAGCGCATGGCCACAAGAGCAAGTTTAGCCAAAGAACGTGAGCATCCAATTAAAACTGCAAAAGAACTATTTGATTGGGCGAATCGCAAAAAAGAAGAAGATTTAACAAAATTATCATTTTGTTTTACTACTACTGAAGAGTACGAATTAACGGCATCAGAGATCAGCGAGCAATATAATAACGCGAAAACGATCCAAGGAACCCAAAAATTTCACTGTTTCATTCCATTGTCAGAAAATAAAATTAAAGCAAAACTATACTCGAACTGTACTGATAATGATGCAAAAGTGTTCGATATTGTAAAAAAATTGAATAACAATTAATAAATAAATAAGTATTAATAAAATGTTTTCATGATCTCATAACGCATACCCAAATCCAAAACTTTTAAAGTTTATATATAACATTTAGAAACTCATCGATCATACTCTAAAAAAAATATCCTGGTTAAAAAAAATTTTATTTTCGTGTAATCTGTTAATTCATTTTTATTTATACATATATACATATACATATAATATTTATACATATACATAATATTTATACATATAATATACATAATACTAATGAATACATGAAAACGACTTGTTTAATTCACGCAAGGCCCTTAACAATAAAATCAGCAACAAACTGCGGTTCCCGTAATAATTTACAACGAAAAAAAATTTTTTTTCTACTAAATGTGAAAATTGTGACATGTTTGAAATGTCATAACTTTTTTGTGGTAGATAGCTAATATAATGGACCGTTTTCCCTCAAAAAATTACGTTGGTATTCCGATAGGGTTTTGAGATATTTGAAAATTATGTTTTAATGCAAAAAATTTTTTTTTTTACTGTGTGTATTTTTTTTGGAATCTTTATTTAGTTGTCTAACTTTGTTTCTTTAGTTGTCTAACAATCGAACGAACCGTTTTTGCTGTGCAGCTTTTTGAATATTTTTGAACCATTTTCACATACACCCTTTTGAAAAGTTAGTCGTGACTCAACTTGAAGATTTGATATCGGAAAATGACAATTTAGATGGAACTGGAAAACTGTGCAAAGTTTCAGCTCAATAGAAAAAAATGAATTAAAAAATTTACCAAATTTTGGTGCTGTTGCTTGGAATCACTCAATAGCGGTATTTTGATGCTTGAGACAAAAACGTGTTCCGCAGTGATTTATGGGTTGCTCTAAGGTTGAAGCATTGACTGATTTCCTTTTCCAATGCTCGCTATTTGGGCTGCCAAGTTTTTAATTATTACAATTGCTATTATAGCTTATTGCCTGGCGCCTTATTGCCGAATGGAGGTGATATTTTCTGTACGATTTTTTGCTTACCTCGTCCTCGTTTCTGACCCTTCTTATCGCGCTCATCTTGAAACATTCTTCGGACGTACGCATCCGATTTACACTGCGGCATCACCAGATAGGTACCTACTGACTTTCGCGCAGCTACTTCCGCATGCAATAACATATTTTTAGCTATGCGCTCGTACTTTTGCCCCCATTTCAACGCGACAGACCATACCTACTGCTCGCTGCGGAGAAGTTTTAATTGCTTTCGAAAATTTCAAACATTTTTCCCTCTTAGCTTTTACCTACCTCTCAATTCAACTTTGCTTTCGGGAAATCTTGGCAACCGGAAAACTTCCTCTGAACCCGGTGCCGAGAACCGGAAATGCAATCTTTCTACTAGTTCGTCCTTGCGTTTGGTTTGCCTTTTTTTTATTTTCTTTCCTCGCCCTTGGATTGCGATTTCCGTTTTGCACTAGCGTGAATATCGACCACTGTCATTGGGCGGTTATAATGGACCAAAGCATAGTCTGGAGTTTTGTGAATATAGATGCACAATTTGAATATGTGTTTCCTTGCAATTGTCAACAGCTACTTTAAAAAAAAAATGAATAAAATAGGCAGCAAGCTTGTGAATAGGGTCTTATTTTTTAGTAGATGAGTACTTTTTTATAAACTCACATTCATGTCCATCATATGAAAATGGCCATGTAACCTCCTCAAAAGGGGGAGAATGGGTCAATTTCCATGCGTTTTTTCGCTCAATGCCTAATAAACGATTTCAAATATTTGTCAGAATTTGCAAATGCTTTATTCATGAATACGTTCTCATGATTAGGAGAACATTTGATGATAAATTACGGAAGTTGTTTTAAAAATCCAATCAAATTTGCTCAGTCTCACCCCCAACGACGGTAACTCACTGTATAGCCATGAGGCAGAAGTGAAATTTCTTTACTTCTGACTGTATGACCAAAACGGCCACAGTTTTTTGGCTCGTTTTTTCCCATGCGCTTCTTATTTACATCGCCCGCTTACATTCTTTACCTTCTTCTTTCATTGCAGTGAATTCAAGAAAAACTACGGAACCAGTGCCATGGCGTCGATGAACACCCGGTCAACAGTGCCACCGCTGCAGCACCAGAGATCGGTTATCTACTGCGTGCACGGAAAGTTGGCACAGTCGTGCTGCGAGCTGAAGGATGATGATGTAGCATTAGGAAAATTGAGTGTAAGTACGTTTTGGCACAGTTTTTATGCTCAGAATCGGAGTGTTTTGCATTACTAGTTCAAGAAGAGGTACTTGATTTTTATCATGTTTAAGTGAATATTGAATTTTCCTATTTACTTATTACTCTCTTAATTGAAGTGGCTTAAAACAGGAAGCAGATTAAAGTATCATTGTTTGCCAAATCTATAAGCATAGCATCTCAAAAAATTGTGTATAAAGTTTCATTTGTAAAAATTGAAAGATGGGGGGGTCAAGATTAAACGCAAAATTTTGACCAGATGTAAATGAATGTTTGTAGATTATTCTTCCCTAAAGTTTTTTCCATTTGTTAACTTAATGTTCAAAAGTAAAATTTCTCATCGATTTGAACAATTTACAGTCAGGCTACAATTTTATAAACAAGCCCATTTTTTTACAAAATTGTTGCTGAACATAAAATTTATAAAGACAAACTACTATTATGTTGAGCAATTTCACCTGTTGCTTAACTTAAAAGAATAAACTGTAAAAATATTCAATTATTTTGATAATGAAATTGACCCCTGTCAAATGTTGATTGCCCATAGGAGAAAAAGGTTACAGCGTGTAACTTGAGCATTTTGTATGGAAATCTTCAGCCTTCACTACTATTATTCTAAACACAACTGTATTAGGGTGGTTTAAAATATCGTTTTTGCTCTACACCCAAAATTTAAGCTCATATGAATAAAAACTGGAACTGCACAAGACTATGGGAAAATACAGTTATACAAAAGCCCTTGAGAGCCTCAGGTCTCAGTTATATCAAATTTGTTTCTCGTCCAAACTTCAATACCGTGCACCCCCGCTAACATGAACGATGTCTTATGCAAACCATCAGGGTTCATTTTTAATTTTAGCTTCTGGTCACCCTGCAGACAACAGCACAGCTGTTTCTGCTTACTTCTTTGGCTCTTGATTTCCAATGTTAACTATGTGCAAATTAGAGGGGTTTAAATTAAAAAGTATTTGGATTAACAATTATCAAACTAACGGGGGTACCCGGTATTTGTGTGCCATTATTAACTCATTCCCCATAAAATCGAGAGATCACTGTGGATTCATTGTCTCATGGATGACAAAGTTATTTTGTAACAAATTTTAAAGAAGGAAAGATAAGTCTATCAAAAATATCAACGTTTATGATCTTTATTTATACAAAATCTATCGAATTGAAAATATAGCCTAGGTACAGTTTAATTTCGAAATGTATTGTTACGATTGAATGACAATGACATACGAAATACGCCACAGCATAAACATCAGCTAGTATCACAATCTCTCAAAGTATGTGATCTTACACAGCACCATAGAATCTCCTGCGGAATTCGGTTTAATTTTCAGTAACAATGACGCCAATATGCAACACACTATCGCAGACTAGCGGTTGCTCCAGTGCTCTGAGTTGGAAAATGGCATTCTCCCGCCATTCTTTGGATTAAGCAACAATCTTCCATGCTTCCGAGCTGTATACCATCCGACGACCATACGGTTTCGCTTGAATTACAGGCAAAAGGCAAAACCGACGACGATACTTGCGGCAACCGTCAGCAACCGTGTAGAACCCAGTTATGCCACAGTGAATAAAATCGTTTACTGCTTATTCACTCGACAATGGAGGCAGGAAAATCGTTGCTTCCAACCAGCAACGACACCGACAAGCGGAAAACTAGCAGATTGTTGAAAGAAAATTAACGCTATTGTTAGTTCATTGTCATACCAACAACACGATAACTATTTCCGATGGCATTTTCTTTTCAACCAGAAAATGATGCTATGCTAGTGTGGATGAAGAACACCCTCCTTCCTTGCTCCCTTACAACAAAACGGCGTTTGTGTGGATATCTTCTTCTCTTCTTCTTCTTCTTCTTTCTGGCGTTACATCCCAACTGGGACAGAGCCTGCTTCTCAGCTTAGTGTTCTTATGAGCACTTCCACAGTTATTAACTGAGAGCTTACTGTGCCAATGACCATTTTTGCATGCGTATTTCGTGTGGCAGGTACGAAGATACTCTATGCCCTGGGAATCGAAAAAATTCCTTTACGAAAAGATCCTCGACCAGCGGGATTCGAACCCACGACCCTCAGCATGGTCATACTGAATAGCTGCGCGTTTACCGCTACGGCTATCTGGGCCCCCTGTGTGGATATGGAAATTTTTAAAATACAGGTTGATAATTGGCATGATGGAAATTCCACTGACAGTTCGTTTATATTCATCGCAATGGGTGGTAGGAATAAAAAAAAATTAACTTTCTTCTTCTTCTTCTTCTTTCTGGCGTTTACGTCCCCACTGGGACAGAGCCTGCTTCTCAGCTTAGTGTTCTTATGAGCACTTCCACAGTTATTAACTGAGAGCTTACTATGCCGATGACCATTTTTGCATGCGTATATCGTGTGGCAGGTACGAAGATACTCTATGCCCTGGGAAGTCGAGAAAATTTCCAACCCGAAAAAGATCCTCGACTGGTGCGATTCGAACCCACAACCCTCAGCTTGGTCATGCTGAATAGCTGCGCGTTTACCGCTGCGGCTATTTGGGTCCCCTAGATTAACTTTACTTTTTGTAACACCACTCAAAAATAGGGTTCAAAGTTTACTTAATTTTTTATATGAAATTTTCCGAACATGTAGTACGTGATTTTATACCATTACCCGAAATGCAAATCACCGGAATACCTTTTACCGGACATACTTAGACAAACATTTACCGGAATTTATCATTACTTACAGTACCAAATCTTCCATTTTCGTCGACCTTTATCAGTAAGTTTAAATATAATTTTTATTCTCTTTCAATGGTGCTTAGCACAAATAAAGCCACACTAATCATGAACATTCTGGACTCGGTTTCCATGGACGCGCGTAGTTCGCGTAGTGAAATGAGAAAGCGCCGCGGATCGTTAGTAGTGTTTGATATATTGATCGCGTCGCTTGCTCTTGCGTGGGCGAGTGATGAACACTACTTGTTCGGTGTAAAATGCGATTATCGAATTATATCGCGAATTCGTGATTATGGAAATACCAAAAATCACTTAAATGTAAATTAATAAACACGACTCCGTATTCTCAATCCGTTACTAGTAACCTTTGAAGCTAACTACTAGTTGTCACGGTCCACCAAATCGGCAATCGTTGAAAATATTTCAAAGAGGAAGTGCGCTTGGTAAAGCCCAAGCAAGCGGGTTCGTTTTTCTTTTACGTCGGTGTATTGGAAGTTTTTTTTTTTCGTTTTCGCGTTTTGTCGGAAGTGCACTTTGTAAAACTCAATCAAGCGGGTTCGTGGTTTTCTCTAAGTCACAGGATTGGAAGTTTTCCATTTCAGCGTTTTGTCGGCAATACGCTTGGTGAAACTCAAGCAAGCGGTTTCGTGTATTTTTTCTGTGTCGCCGGAGTGACTTCAGCCTAGGATGGATTACCAACTGGTGAGCTCGTTTTATGCTTATGATAACATAAATTTGTATCGTGACAATCTTGCATTTATTTAACGTTTAACAAACTGTGGATGATTTCGTCACTATGAGGGTCGTCATAAGCCCTTATTACTGTTTATAAAAAAATGAGACGCATGTTCCTATTCTTTTATTTATTATTTTATTAAAAATGACCTTTGAATAGTTCGAAATTGAAAATGCCGACGCACGGACATTTGGTCGAATTGCTTTGGAAAATTTATTTTGGTCGAATGACGGAAATTTGGTTGAAAGCTTATTTTCATATGGTTTATTGAAAGATCATTTGGTAAAATTGATTATTGTTTTCTAAGTTCTGCAAAGTTGGTAAGATAACGTATTCTTTTGAATAATCTAAATCATTCGCTGTTCAGTTTCGAGTGATCGGGTCACACACCGTCAGTTGTCATACTGACCCAACGGAAATTTGGTGAAAAATCGAGGAATTATTAGTGAAATTCGCGTCAAAATAAATTCACGGAGGTGCCGCTAATCTCAGACTACTCACACTAACGTCGCGCTGATAGACTTTATTGTACCGCAAGCCCCGAGTGCGAGTTGACGCCAACAACGAATTCAATTCGGTCGTAAGAAATTTTGTCGCGGGAAACGAATAAAGAAGTGGATCCGAATTAGTGCTACCCTCGTCCGGTCAAATGACCGGTAAACCCCCGCCCTGATGGCGGGGGTACCAGACGATCCAATTGGCTCCCAACGCTGCGGAAGAACACCGGGATGGATGCAAAGTAAGGATGAGATGGGCCAAACCATGGTTCTAGTTTTACGTTTCAAAGTGCCGGAAAACGTAACTGCTGATCCTCGCCTCCCTGAACCATTTACCATCGGCACATCAGTCGAACTAGCAATAGGAGCAAAGGAAGCCAGAAGTGTAAAAACCCACCCGTGAAGGACGTGGCTCACGATATCTCCTTCGCACTAACTCGAAAACCATCATCAATAAGCTCCAAAAGTTGACGGAACTAATCGACGGCACGCCAATCGAAATTGTCCCACAACCGACATTGAACACCGTCCAGGGTATTGTGTATGAACCGGACTCCATAAACACCGACGAGAAAATGATCGAGAAACACCTTATCCCCCAGGAGGTACACACGGTGCGTCGTATCAAAAAACGAGTAAACGGCAAGCTACAAAACACTCCCCTGCTAATCCTGTCATTTCACGGTACAGAACTCCCAGAGTATGTGTACTTTGGACTCTTACGAATTCCAGTAAGAAACCTACTACCCATCGCCACTACTTTGTTTCAACTGTGGATCGTACGGCCATGCACGAAAATCCTGCCAACAACCAGGTATCTGCTTACGGTGCTCGCAACCTCTCCATGTAACAGAAGGCGAGCAGTGCGCAAACACACCAAACTGCTTCCACTGCAATGAAGAACATCCCATCATGTCTCGGGAATGCTCTAAATACAAGGAAGAGGATAAGATCATTCACCTAAAAATCGATCGCGGAATTTAGTTTGGCGAAGCAAGACGTCTCTACAGTGAAGAAAATAGAAGAGAAACCATCGCTCGTATGATCCAGAACCAGCTCAAACAGGAAGTTGCTAAGAAGGACCAACTGATTGCAACTCTTCAAAAACAGGTTGCTGATCTAGCCAAAGAGATAGCAATTCTCAAGTCAGCCCCTCAAGAACCACAACCAACGTTCACAAAACCATCATCATTACCACCAAATTCATCTGTTGCACCCACCCGGGTATCTGGAACAAGCCGTAAGACAGAGCACCAGTCGAGAAGAGATAAAACATTTGTATCACCGTCTGCTGAAGACAATGGAACCGATGATGGCATTCGAACCAGGAGCCGAAGTGGTAAACGTGTGTTCGAAATTTCTCCGACAGACTCCCGCGGCAACCGGGGCAAACGTGTATCGAACCATCCATGTACAAGCAACAACACCACCAACACGGAAACGTGATGACCGGAGAAACCTACAAAACTATCTCCCCAAACTCCGACCCTGACCTGGCAACTAAAACGGACACGAACACGGAAGAACGGAACTTATATCAAGACGCAAGAATGGACCCCAGCTACAAACCAACGGAACATGATTATGGACATCGATCGGAAAATACGCTAGATTACAACAATCAACACTGCGAGCGGTTTGAAGGTGGGGAATGTGTAGTACCCCCTTCATTTCCAGAAGAGGAAGCGAGTCTGGCAAGAGAGGCGATCCAGGACGTCTACCTCCAACCCGTCGACCGCCAAACTTCCAGCTCGGCTGCTATCAAGCGGAAAAGTTCAGCTTTACCTTACAACATTGTTTCTAACTCTGCTGCTTACGACCAGTACAATAACCTGAACTGTAAACCATCGTCCAGTTCTACTTCTTTTGATTCGCCATGTGCGAGGCTTACCACGTCGACTCTGACCAGAGATGTCCCGGATTTTTCCGATGAGCCTCTGGCGGCAGTCGACGTGGAAAAGCCGACTGTATCGGCAAGTATCTTCACTTCACGCTATTTACCAGTGAACCATTCAATCCTTCCAAACTCTCCCACCAATCTAGGGACAGACACAGCCACCACACAGCGGAGAAGCAATACCACCGAAAACAAGAACAACGAGTCCTTTCTCCGTAGCCATCTTCACGAGGAACCTCGACGAGCGAAGGGAAAGCGTGAAGTAACCTACCCTCTTCCAGTTCTGGAAGTGGATGCTAGGGGGGGGGGGGGGGGGGGGGGGCAGGATTGACGCCTACCACGAGCGCCTTGCATTTCTCTCCCCCTCCCAATATCCAGTCGAGCCGAACTACACCCACACTTTCACAACTGATGCCGCACCAAACATCCTCCACCGACACCCAAGAAGCCCACGATCTAACTCAAAATCCTCCGACGCTACAATATCATCAAACAGCGAAGAGCAAGCCGTTTCACCTTCTTTTGCCATGCAATGGAACATATGTGGTCTCAGGTCACACTACAGCGAGCTACAGATGCTGATCGCGAAACATCAACCAGTAGTAGTCTCTCTCCAAGAAACCAATATAGACCATCAAAGAGCACCGGCGAAACTCCTGGGCGACAAATACGAATTCCTATTTAGCTCGTGTTCGACACACGGAAGACAAAGCGTAGTGTGGCCGTCAGGAGGGGCTCACCCTTCCAACGAATACAAATACAAACCCGTATCCAAGCTGTTGCGGTTCAACTCTTCGCTCCAACGGAAATTACTGTTGTCTCAGTGTATCTACCTCCAAAGGACAAGAACGCTATCAACCTACTAGAAGATCTTCTAGAGGGAGCTTCCAAAACCAGTAATGCTCTTGGGAGACCTGAACGCACATCATGTTGCCTGGGGAAGCACAACAAGCACAGCTATCACTGAAGCAAAAAGAAGAGGTAAAGCAATTCTGGAATTGGTGGTCCAGAATGACATGGTTGTCCTAAACGACGGCTCTCACACCCGAATAGATCCTGTCACCGGGAACTCTCAAGCCCTCGATATCTCGATATGTTCTACATCGGTGGCAGCTAAGTTCGCCTGGAAAATACAGACGGATACCTCAGACAGCGATCACCTGCCAATTTTAATTGATCTGTTGAGCGCTTCAAACGAAATGCACTGTCGATCGAAATGGATTTACGGCAAAGCTAACTGGGAACTATTCCAAGAAATCACCAGCGAAACTCTACGTCCAGGAAATTTTTTGACAGTCAAAGAGTTCACGAATAGATCATCTCAGCAGCTGAAACTTCTATTCCAAAAAGCTCAACTAAACGCGGGACAAAATCGGTTGCCTGGTGGAGCGAAGACGTCAAGATAGCCGTGAAACAAAGACGCAAGCGACTGCGTGCCCTTCGGCGGCTTGGACCCGAAGATCCTAAGAGGCAAGAGGCTTTGAAACAATTTCACGACGCCCGTGCTTCGTCCCGTAAGATTGTTAAAGAAGCAAAACAAAAATGCTGGGAAGACTTCGTAGAAAGTATCAACCCCACGAGTTCAGCTAGCGAGGTATGAAACAAGCTAAACAGACTCCAAGGTAAACGGACTTCAAAACACACTTGCACTAAAACTCCCGAAAGGTTTCACAAACAACGGAAGAGATGTAGCAGAAGCTCTGGCTGACGAGTACGAAACAAAATCAGCTAATTCCAGCCTCCCTGAAAAATTCAGAAGAAAACACGCATCAAACTCCAACTTATACAACAAGTCCCAGCGACCACACCTCTACAAACGCTACAACACAGACCTTACTATAGAAGAATTGTATGGGCTCTTGATCGCAAAGGAGGTTCATCAACTGATGCAGATAACATTGGCTATCCAATGCTGCAGCGTCTACCGATATCGTCCAAAACGGCCATGTTGGAGCTGTTCAACCGAATATGGAACAGTGGAACATTCCCAGAACAGTGGAAATTAGCAACAGTTGTGCCTATTCCCAAACCAGACGCGGATCGCCAGCAGGGCAGACGGCTACAGACCGATAGCTCTGCTTAGTTGCTTAGGAAAAGTCTTCGAAAGGATGATAAACCGTCGTCTCACTACCGAGCTCGAGACAAACAAGAAATTGGACCCTCGTCAACATGCTTTCCGCCCAGGTAAAGGTGTTGAGTCCCATCTAGCTCACCTCGAGTCCCTTCTAAGCTTCGAAAACGATGAGCATGTCGAGATCGTAGCCCTCGATATATCTAAAGCTTACGACACAACATGGAAGCCGGGAATTCTGCGCACTCTGAAGGAATGGAAAATTTCCGGCCGAATGTTAAATATACTTTGCAGCTTCCTTGTCGACAGATCATTTCAAGTCTCCGCCAACGGACACATATCAAGCTCAAGGATAGCTGAAACGGAGTGCCACAGGGATCCATTTTTGTCGGTCACCTTTTTCCTGATAGCCATGCAGCCCATCTTCACCAAAATACCTCCAAACGCTGAAATTCTGCTATACGCTGACGATGTCATCCTTGTAGTGAAGGGGTCAAATCGACAATTGTTACGCCAAATAATGAATAAAACTGTTCGTTCTGTTACTGAATGGGCCAATAGTGTTGGCTTCTCGATCGCGCCAACCAAATCCAAACTTCTTCACTGCTGCCGACTGCGTCATCGGAAGCGAGGCCGAGCTATTAAAATCAACGGAGCATCTATAGCGCATGTTCGAAAAATGAGAATACTCGGAATTATGCTAGATTCAAATCTCAACTTTGAGCAACACCTAGCATCCGTCAAGAGCAGCTGCAGCAAAAGGATTAATATTCTTAGAATTCTAGGATGCCGACTGAAAAGAAGCAGCAGATTCACCCTACTGAAAGCAGGAGCAGCTCTGATCACCTCAAAACTGTTTTTCGGCCTAGGTCTTACAAGCCGCAATATTGATGACATGGAGCGAATACTTGGACCAACATACAACGAGGTAGTACGCCAGTCTTCGGGAGCCTTTGTATCCAGCCCCATCAATTCTGTTATGGCGGAAGCTGGATGTCTCCCATTTCGCCTGGCATTAATACAACGTCTAGCGCAACTAGCGGTGCGGCTGCTGGAGAAAAATCCCTCAGCAGTCAACTATCCTGTAGTGCTAAGAGCTAAGGATTTTCTACGGCAAACAACAGGCTACAGCATGCCAAATGTATGTAGCACGCTGAGAAATTATGACCGAGAATGGTAAGCACACTCCCCGTACACCGAGAACCATGTTAGAAATAAGATCAAAGCAGGTACAAACAGCAATATTGTTATACCCACATTCCAAGAGTTGATATCTAACCAGTACCAATACCACAAAAAAACATTCGCTGACGGCTCCAAAGACGCTGACTTCACCGGAGTAGGTGTAGTCATGGAGGACAAGGAAGAAAGTTATGCGCTACCGGAAGCCTGCAGCGTGTTCTCAGCCGAAGCTCACGCCCTCATGACCGCTGCGACTATAGCAAGTGAGCACCATAACACGATTATCTTCACCGACTCTGCTAGTTGTCTGGACGCTCTACAGAGCGGTCATTCTAAACACCCGTGGATTCAATCCATAGAAAGAGTTTCCCGAAGTCGAAGCATCACGTTCTGTTGGATCCCAGGTCACTGTGGTATCGCAGAGAATGAGCGCGCTGACAGCTTAGCCAAGCAAGCTCGAAGCAAACAAAAACTTGACATTGCATTACCAGCCCAAGACCTCATTAAGAACATCAGGCGTAAGATTTGGTCTGTATGGGAGCTCGAGTGGCGTCAAAGTGTAATCGCAACTAAGGCAAGTAAAATGTTCACCCATAAAATACCCAGATCGCAAATGCGCCTCTGAACAACGCACTTTGACACGACTTCGTATAGGACATACTCGTCTCACCCATTCGTATCTGTTCAACAAGTCGTCTCCGCCAATGTGTAACAGCTGTGGGACGCGAACTACTGTTCAACACATCATGACTGACGCTCATCAACGATCTAACTGTGGAATCACCGGCTCACTATGCGAAATTTTATCGTATAACCCACAACGAGAAACAGCAATTCTACAGTTTTTAAAAGACAGCAACATATACAATGAAATTTAATATCCTAATACTTGTATAGTAAACAAATAAGTTAACGCTGACACGAATGCCACTAAAGTGGTAAAGTGTCCTTAATAAATAATATTAATAATAATTCGCTGTTGTTAAATACAAAACGGGACATTTTATGTTGTTTTTTTTTTGTAATTTGAAGTTTTGTCAAAATGGAGGATTTTTATGAATATTCAAATGAAATTTTTAGAAAGGGGTTTTTTGTACATGTACTGAAATGGTAAATCTAGTGAATTTATTATTCCTTGAAAATATCATCACTCTTTGAAAAACTGCTCAACAAGTAGTTTTATTGCTCAACGATGTGAACATAATGTTTTTATTATTTATTATTCTTTTGAAATGTCATTGCTCTTCTATAATGAACTGTTGGTGTTCATGTGATGGAAGCATTCAGAGATAGTGCTCGGGATCTTTCTTTGAATCTCGGGTCTTGCACCTTATGGACGTGAACAAGATCTTCAAATGCGGAAATCAGAATTAGAATGGCACTAAAAATTTGCTTTTAGAAAAACCTTTATGGTTAAGTGAATGTTAGGAATCGGTAACTCTACTTATGGCCAATTGGCCTTTTGTGACTTTCAGCATCATAACATTCCTCAAGCAAATGGGGAAGGGAAGGGAAGACGAGTTGACTGAGGCGTCAACAGTTGTCTTGCTTCCATTTATGATAAGCTTATCTTGAATCTCAGAGCATGCCTGAATAAAAAAGCAGCATGAAACGTCAAAAAAACGCAAAGAGATTGATCACTATGTTGGAAAAGCGTCCACTAAATTTAATAACAAAAATTTTGCTTATCGCATATAGATTGTTGGTAAAATGGCTAATACTTTTTTTAATTATTCAATCACTCTTGTATCAGTGACAAAATGCTACTCTCGACTAAAATCAGACTTTCCACGAAATGTCGGTTCGACCAAATATCATATGCTTTCTGTTGCAACTAAACCTTTTCGACCAAATGTCCATTCGACGAAATGTCCGTTCGACCAAATGTACTTTCGACCAAACGTCATTCGAGTAAATCTCATCCGACCCAATGTCATAGATTCATTGAAATAGCAAGGAGTGATAAAGTGATCTCCTGCTTAAGAGAGATGCAAACTCTATAAATTCTCATATGTGTGTACACACAGGTAATGCATTACTTCTGCTAAAATGGTCAGGAGTCCACAAAGTTTACTAAGAATCTTGCCAAGAGTTTATCAAACACATTTCCAAGAGTCCGATATGAACACTCCTAGAACTTCTAGAAGGGATCTTGCCAAAATCAACAGAATATCAGGTAGTTGAGGATGCTTCTAAAAAAAAGTTCTTGCTGGATTGTTAAGAATATTCACAGTAGAAAAGTGAAAGTTGTTTGAAATTCACAAGATTTGAAGCAATTTCTTCGGGTACTCTCAAGAGTTCCCACTATAATCTTTTGAAATTTTCGCTACGAAGGTAAGTGTTCTCCATGTAAGCTGCTTGGAATAATTTATTAAATTTGCAAACGGGGCGTTTAAGAAGCCAACTGAAGGTTGTTGGAATAGTTCGTTAAAAATTTCGCTAAGAATTTTTCAAAATTCTTGTCAGATCAAGAATTTTTGCAGATCACTACTGCAGATATTAATCAAAAGTCTTTACTACAATTGTGCTAATAAATTCGAAAGGATTCAGCCAATGGTTTGAGTAAAAATACTAGAGAATTTCTAATTTATTCAATTACCATAATAGCTAAGCTAAGCCACTTTAAAAAAAAATCAGAGGGTCTCGTCAGGATGCTGAAAAAACCTGCCAATGATTATGCCAAAATAGGGGAACTTACGTATTTTTTGGCAGTCTAAGCCAATACCGCTCTTGTTAATCAGTGTTTGGATTTCGATCAGAATAAGCCGATCGAACCATATTCGGAGAGTGTTACAGTCCGCGAATCATAACAGTTCGTGGCACATCGCATTCGGAGAGCCCTATGAATGTAAACATTTACTCTCTCGTTTGGTACGTGTCACGAGAGCATTCGCGAGCAGCAACTCTCACAGACTGTCGTTCGGGTGATTTATGTTATGCATAAAATTGGTAATAACTTTCATATTTACTGATCATGCAGCCTTTAACAAGCCTAATTATAATCTAATGGACCATTGAGCACCCCTTTAGTTTGCAAACATAGCACAGAAAATAAATAATATTCGCCTCTGTTTCTTGATCAGAATGAGTGTGGGTCAACGAATGTTACAAGTGTTGACACACAGTGATCGGGGCCAAACCGTGGGTGATGTGTGTGTCTGTCTTGTTTCATTCACACGGGAAAAAATCATGTAGTAAAAACTACTGTTTTAGCTGACTACACCCATTCTAAAAATTACCATGGAATTTCAGAACAAATTACTATGTTTATAGTACCTCCCACCACATTGCCGGTATATTTGACAGAAACCATATTCGACCATCTGATTTCGACTACAGACATGGTAAAATCGAGCGCATTTCTGGTCTGCTAAAAAATTGCCAGTCCGAGCGCTTACGTTAACCCCCGAAAATGGTATTTTTTACCGCACATTTTTTTTGCGTGCATGGTTCGCAATCTTCACGAACGGTAAATGTCATGCATGTTGTATGAATGCAGGCGGATAAATGGGCTGAAATTTATGGCTCGTGTGTCAATGATCGTTAAATTTTCCAAAGCCTGCTTGTAATTTTGTCGGATATCAGCTGCCAACTTACGTGTTTGTCTGTTTACTTTTATGCGCTGCTCTATCCTCTATCGATTCACACCGACAGACTTGGAAACGTTTAGACAACGCTTCGAACATCTCTTAGTGTGACTATGGCGGCAGCCTCATTCTCTTCGGCAGCTTTCCCATAAGAACTGCAGGCGAATCTCTTCGGTAGCTCCAAATCAGTCGCATTTGGAAGCGTGTTCATTTGAATTGATGATATCTCTGGTGAAATTGTTTGTTCCATCTCGAAAATCTCGTCAGCGGGAAGCTAACAGAATAAAGAATCGTATTATTGTTTTCATTGGGGTGTTTTGATAGGAAAATACTGTGTATTTGACGTGTGAAATTTTGATTGCCGATAATAGTCGAACGGTGTGTCGAAGCCGTAAATTACCCTTTGTCAGGAATTTACTACAGATACCTCTAGGAACGATATAAAATTCGTTGCTTAACTCTGCTTAAAACGTTCTATGCAGAACAAATGTTGTAGACATTCCATAAATTTATTCATCAATAATCAAAAAAAAAAAAAAACGTTTACACAATGGTTTCGGCGAACCTCCTGAGAATCGTTATGGCCCCCTGGGGACCGAGAACCACCGGTTGAGAAACCCTGACATATTCAGACTGACGATGCACACAAAGTTCATTTTACCAGAATCCGTGAATTTCACCGTAATCTCAAATAAAACACCGTTATTCCGTTGAAATTTTATAGATGCTAATTTATTTTACCGGACTGTTTAAGCTGTTGAGATTCACAGGAATCCGTAAAATAATTTAAGTATGTGTGTGAAGATTTCAGATAGGACACACAAACGTTACCATCCTAGAGAGCGATAATAACAACAACACGATACACAAACCTACTAACACAGGCAATCTGAATATAGTTATCTACTAAACTCCATCATGAATATTAGAAAACCGAAAGTAAGAAACCAAAACAGAACTATAATAATATAACTGAATGACACAAGTAGAGAATAATTTTCGACCGTCATTTGGAAAAAAGTGCGCAAAGTTGTAATTGCAGTCAGTCCGGGTTCCGTCATTTAAATCCGATATTTAAATTTAAAGGTTTTTTGGATAAAAACCGATAAAGTAAGTAAAAGTGAAGAACACAAAACTCCAAAAAATGATCATAGATATTTTATAGTCAAGAAATAACGGTTGTTGGTTCGAAAAAAAAATGACAATAAAACTACAATTATTTTGGTATGTGTTAATTGTTTTGTTTGTTTTAATTATGATCTAACTGTGTTATCAAAATAAATTGCAGAGTCGTTGAAGATGATCCAATACAGATCGTAACGTTGGAGAATGGCTGGGCATGGCGTACCATTGGTACCTCGCGTACCTGAAGGAATAAATAGACCCCTCTGTGCGGGCCTTAGCCTCTTGCCCAGCAACTCCCTACCTCCTCGCGGTACTGGCCGGGGTACGAGTAACCTTAGGGAAGATCGGGTAACCATTCCCCGGTGGGAACTTTGGTCGTATGCTGACAGGGAAGGGGGGGGGGGTTTGCATTTGCTTTTGCTTTCTGCAAACCTTGAGCGTCTGTACTCCATGTTAGGAGCGGCTTCACAAACAGCGTCTGTTCCCCATGCCAGGGGCGGCTGATCATCGTCCGAGTGCCAGAGAAGGACTCTAAGCTAAACTGCGCACTATGGCCCTCCGAACATTTAGGGGGATGGTCCTCCGGAAATCTAGGGGGTTGATGTCAGGCCCTGCAAGCCAGCCGTTAAAAACACATCAGCACAGGAATGTCAACGAGAGAATAAGGATCGGAACAATCGGCAAAATCGGAAATGGACTAGCGATTGGAAACTCGGTACGTGGAACTGCAAATCTCTCAACTTCATCGGAAGCACACGCATACTCTCCGATGTACTGAAGATCCGCGGTTTCGACATCGTTAGCGCTGCAGGAGGTGTGCTGGACAGGTTCGATGGTGCGAACGTTTAAGAGGTAATCATAACCATCTACCAGAGCTGCAGGCAACACACGTGAGCTGGGAACAGCTTTTATAGTGATGGGTGATATGCAAAGGCGTGTGATCGGGTGGTGGCCCGATCAACGAAAGAATGTGCAAGTTTGAGGCTCAAAGGCCGGTTCTTCAACTTCAGCATCATAAACGTGCATAGCCCTCACTCGGGAAGCACTGATGATGACAAGGACGCATTTTACGCGCAGCTCGAACGCGAGTACGACCGCTGCCCAAGCCACGACGTCAAGATCATCATAGGTGATTTGAACGCTCAGGTTGGCCAGGAGGAGGAGTTCAGACCGACGATTGGAAGGTTCAGCGCCCACCGGCTGACGAACGAGAACGGGCCTACGACTGATAGATTTTGCCCGCCTCCAAGAACATGGCCATTCGCAGCACCTACTTCCAGCACAGCCTCCCGTATCGATACACCTGGAGATCACCACTGCAGACGGAATCACAAATCGACCACGTTTTGATCGATGGACGGCACTTCTCCGATATTACCGACGTCAGAACCTATCGTGGCGCTAACATTGACTCTGATCACTATCTAGTGATGGGTGAAACTGCGCCAAAAACTATCCGTTCATAAACAATGTACGGTATCGACGCCCGCCTCGGTATAACCTAGCGCGACTGGCCCAACCGAACGTCGCTGCGCATACGCGCAGCATCTCGAGGTAGCGTTGCCGGAAGAGGGCGAGCTTGACGAAGCCCCTTCTTGAGGACTGCCGGAGCAACATAAAAGCAGCCATCAACAACGCAGCCGAGAGCATCGTCGGGTACGTGGAAAGGAGGACATGTAACGATTGCACATTGGTCCAGGAAGCTAATTTAGGCGGACATGAGGATTTCGTCAAGATTTATTGATTTTAGAGCCATAGTTTATTCTGAGAATATGTTCAGAATTTTCAGTACTACAAAATGTACGAACAAAAATTTTTTACGGTGATCGCAAGAGTGACACATACGCCAACTTTTTTATTTTAACGAATCGTAAGTTGGTATGTTCAGCAAAGTTTGTAGCAAATGATCATAGAAACAACTTTGCCGAACAAACTTTTCTCGGTTTTTGCTTCAGAGCCGAGATAATTAAGTATTTTTAATAAAAAATCGTTTTTTTGCTCTTAAGTGTTTTATTTTTAGTTTTATTGGCCTACTATGTTCTACAAAGTTTGTATGCTTATCATTTGCTACAACTTTGCTGAACATTACCAAAGTTGTATTTCTTATGGTTTTCATGTTATTTTGAGTTTTTCATCTTAAAATTAAGCTATTTTGTATACCTCGTATCTCAACTATGAGCACCTCAAAAAAATATATCTTTCCACCAAATGATTTTGCAGTCTTTCAAGTACCTGTGTGCAAAAATTTGAGAAAATGATATTTTTCTATTCTCGTTTAAAATCGATTTTACTAATAGACGATATGAGATAAATCATATTTACATATACATGTTCAACTCACAAAAGTCATGGCTAACTAAGCATATCAAACCAAAAGAAACACGTGTATTTATATAGGAATATAAAGCACATTGTTTTTCAGTTGTTTTCGATTAACTTGGAAGCTTCTGCAAGAAATTCATCGTCTTTTCCTCTACCTGTATTTAATCTATTCCTAAGCAATATCACCGGGTTGGAAGTCAACATAAGCCGTATAAAATACACATACAAAATTTACAGTCCGATTGAATTCTGTGCATGATTTTCCCAGAATCTCTGATGGATTCCACGTTTCATGTTTTCTTTGGTAATGCGGCATGCCGGACAACACCAACTTCCGTGCAATAGTTGTAGACGTATCAGTAAGTGTAACAGCATTCTAAAGGATCACCACGAAAAGCCTCGAAGGAAGGTTAGGGCTGAGACTGTACGAACCTCTTCCAGGTGGTAGGAACACAAATGGTCGTAACACGGCATGCCGCTTTTTACGGGAAGTAGATATTGTGTATTTCTTTCACTACTGAACTGCGAAGTGCGGCGTCATAAGTCCGAAATTGTGAATAAAGTGAGGGATTGCATTGAATCCTGTGGTGTCTTCAGAGAACTTATTCTTCGATTTACGAAGAATAAGTCCCCCGAAGACACCTACCCAATTTATTCAATTGCGCACTTTTGTTGGCGTTTCCGCACTTGTAATAACTTCTTTTCACGGATCTCAATCATTTTAAAAATGGTCAACTTTAATCGAAGATTAACGAGGAGGCATTTGAACGTTTTTGTCAGAAACGTACTGTTAGTATCGCCAGTTCTACGATTGGTATGTACTCTCTTCAACGGTGCAAAAACTACTTTCGCATGGATGATGTTGTCCGGCATGCCGCCGAAGAAACATAAAAAATGCGGAATAAATCCATCAGAAATTCTGGAAAATCATGCCATAGAATTCAATCGGACTGTAAATTTTGTATAAGTATTTTATACCGCTTTATGTTGACTTCCAACCCGGTGATCTGCTTAGGAATTGATTAATACAGGTGAGAAAAATACGATGAATTTCTTGCAGAAGCTTCCAAGTTAATCGAAAACAACTGAAAAACAATGTGCTTTATATTCCTATATAAATACACGTGTTTCCTTTGGTTTGATATGCTTAGTTAGCCATGACTTTTGTGAGTTGAACATGTATATGTAAATATGGATTTATCTCATATCGTCTATTAGTAAAATCGATTTTAAACGAGATAGAAAAATATCATCTTCTCCAAATTTTGCTCACAGTACTTGAAAGACTGCAAAATCATTTGGTGGAAAGATATATTTTTTGAGGTGCTTCATAGTTGAGATACAAGGCATACAAAATAGCTAATTTAAGATGAAAAACTCAAAAACATGAAACCATAAGAAATACAACTTTGGTATGTTCCAGCAAAGTTGTAGCAAATGATAAGGTATAAAAACTTTTAGAACATAGTAGGCCAATAAAACTAAAAAATAAAAACACTTAAGAGCAAAAAACGATTTTTTTTTTTAAATACTTATTTATCTCGGCTCTGAAGCAAAACCGAGAAAAAGTTTGTTCGGCAAAGTTGTTTCTATGATCATTTGCTACAACTTTGCTGAACATACCAACTTACGATTCGTTAAAATAAAAAAGTTGGCGTATGCGTCACTCTTGCGATCACCGTAAAAAAAAATTTTGTTCTGTACATTTTGTAGTACTGAAAATTCTGAACATATTCTCAGAATAAACTATGGCTCTAAAATCAATAAATCTTGACGAAAACCTCATGTCCGCCTAAATTAGCTTCCTGGACCAGTGTGGATTGGATCGACGAAGAATGGAGGAGAAGGATGCAGCGCGGGCTGCAATGCTGCAGCGAGGAACGCGACAAAACGTGGAGCGATATAAAAGAAAACGGAAGCAGCAAACCCGCCTATTTTGGGACAAAAAGCGCCGCCTGGAAGAAGCGGAATGTGATGAAATGGAACAGCTGCATCGTTCTCAAGAAACGCGAAAGTTCTACGAGAAGCTCAACGCATCCCGAAAAGGCTTCGTGCCGCGAGCCGAAATGTGTAGGGATAAGGACGGAAGCATCTTGACGGACGGACGTGAGGTGATTGAAAGGTGGAAGCAGCACTACGATGAACACCTGAATGGCACGGAGAACACAGGCGACGAGGGTCACGACAGCGGAGGAAGTGACTACGTCAGCACGGCGGATGAAGGAAACCAACCTGCCCCACATTGAGGGAAGTTAAGGATGCCATCAGCCAGCTCAAGAATAATAAGGCCGCTGGTAAAGATGGTATTGGAGCTGAACTCATCAAAATGGGCCCGGAGAGGTTGGCCGTCTGTCTGCACCGGCTGATTGTCAGAATCTGGGAAACCGAACAGCTGCCGGAGGAGTGGAAGCAAGGGGTCATATGCCCCATCAACAAGAAGGGCGACAAACTGGAATGTGAAAACTATCGTGTGATCACTATCCTGAATGCCGCCTACAAAGTGCTATCCCAGATTATCTTCCGTCGTCTATCACCAATAACAAATGAGTTTGTGGGAAGTTATCAAGCTGGTTTCATCAACGGCCGCTCGACAACGGACCAAATCTTCACTGTACGGCAAATCCTCCAGAAATGCCGTGAATACCAAGTCCCAACGCATCACCTGTTCATCGATTTCAAAGCGGCTTATGATAGCATCGACCGCGAAGAGCTATGGAAAATCATGGACGAGTACAGCTTTCCCGGGAAGCTCACAAGACTAATAAGAGCAACGATGGACGGTGTGCAGAATAGCGTGAAGGTTTCGGGCGAACATTCCAGTTCGTTCGAATCCCGCCGGGACTTCGACAGGGTGATGGACTTTCGTGCCTGCTGTTCAACATCGCGCTAGAAGGTGTCATGCGGAGAGCCAGGTTCAATAACCGAGGTACGATTTTCACAAGATCCAGCCAATTCGTTTGCTTCGCGGATGATATGGATATTGTCGGCAGAACATTTGGAACGGTGGCAGACCTCTACACCCGCCTGAAACGTGAAGCAACAAAAGTCGGCCTGGTGGTGAATGCGTCAAAAACAAAGTACATGCTGATAGGCGGAACCGAGCGCGACAGAGCCCGCCTGGGAAGCAGTGTTACGATAGACGGGGATACTTTTGAGGTGGTTGATGAGTTCGTCTACCTCAGATCCTTGTTAACGGCTGATAACAACGTTAGTCGTGAAATACGGAGACGCATCATCAGTGGAAGTCGCGCCTACTATGGGCTCCAGAAGAAGCTGCGGTCGAGAAAGATTCACCCCCGCACCAAATGTACCATGTACAAAACGCTTATAAGACCGGTGGTCCTCTAAGGACATGAAGTATGGACCATGCTGGAAGAGGACCTGCAAGCACTTGGAGTGTTCGAACGAAGGGTGCTTAGGACGATCTTTGGCGGTGTGCAGGAGAACGGTGTGTGGCGGCGGAGAATGAACCACGAGCTCGCTAGGCTCTACGGCGAACCAAGTATCCAGAAGGTTGCGAAAGCCGGAAGGGTGCGCTAGGCAGGGCATGTTGCAAGACTACCGGACAACAATCCTGCAAGAACGCCTGGCACAAGAAGGCGGGGAGCACAGCGAGCGAGGTGGCTTGATCAGGTACAACAAGATCTGGAGAACGTGGGCCAAAATCGAGGTTGGAGAGACACAGCCTTGGACCGAGTAAATTGGCGTAACATCGTTAACGAGGTTTTATCAAATTAATTGATGTAACACCAACTAAATCAAAATAAATAAACGTTGGAGAAGAAACGTTATACTTTTTGATCATTAACATTCAACGCCAGAAACTTCTAAAAAATGTGTCCAACAGTCGAATGCAAAAAGTAAATGTATTTTGTAGAGATATTCACGTGGCTTAAAATATCTCCTAAGGCTGTATATGCTACCCCGCTCAAGAATAGTAAAGAAATTTCTCGTCCAAACTGCTTGGCAATAAAACGTTTGCCTGTACAATTAGTGTAGTATCCGGTACTCCCGTTAGCTTGACCACATTAAATTCAATTGAATTTTAATCTGAACACTTTTAAATTTGTACCCGCTTATTAGCACATCGTTCAAATTAAAAATGGTTCAAATGTCATTTAGTTCATGGAACGGAGAAACGTGAAATCTCGATTACTTTTTCAAATCGACGTAAGTAACTATCATACGGTTTTAAGAAAGTTAATTAAGAAGAATCACAACTTTTCTTCTAAAACTGTTTTAAAATGAATACCCTTTTTTAACTTTTTTTACTGCGTACATCGCTTTAATTTTGCATGCAATCAGCTCGCGTTAAAATACTAGGTAGTTCATATCATTTCCCACAAAAATTGTATGACAAAATGATAAGCCGTTTCAATTAGTTACTTACGACGTTTTTGTACCAGTGTAAATCGACTCAAGTAGTGTTTTGTTTTGATTCGTGGTTAAGTCACTTTGTCTCGTATACAACAGAGTGATGAAAGTAGTGGTTAGGTTGCGGAAGTGGAGAATCTTACTTCCGTCGTTTTGTAAATCCGAAAATTAAACGTTCTAAAAGTGAAAAATCGAGTTGGTTTAGAGTGGAACGTATAGAATTTCGTCTGTGAAACACGTGATAAAGTAAGTTTGTTAACTTTTCCGACTTGAGTCTGTTTGAATAAGTCTCCGAAAAATAGAACATTGTGAAACGGAACGCGAAATCAAAACATAACAGTGAAAGAGATAACCAGAAAAACAGTTCTTGAGTGACTAGACGTTCAAATTAAAAATAAACCCAGATGGTTTGAATGAGGTATCGTTCAAATAAGCGGGGGTACACGGTATAAATAAGCTAGAGATTTGCTTTAACTAGGAAGCTCTTTATTAAGATTCATGAATTGTATAACTGGCCATCTTATGTAATGAATTTGGAAGCATGATTGATTGTTAGCTGTTTTATTTAAAATGCTGCAAGACAAATTGGATGTTTTGCCCTATGCTGGTTATAGTTCAGAAACTTGAACTCTCTGCTGTCCTGATCTTGACAGGTGAATAAAAAAAAACAAATATTACTGAGTGTGTGTGGCCTTTGAGTGCTCTTTTTGAAATCTACTGTTACCTCTAGGGATTTGATTCAATACAATCAAATCACTGTATCTTTTAAATTTTCTGTGATTTTTTTTGTTTTATACCTAATTTGGTGTTAATAACCACATTAGCCAACAAATGGAATAGGATTTGATTCATTTAGTGATAATGAAAACACTGAACAACCTAACATAATCATCGTATATTGCTTTAAAACAAGTATAACACCTTAAACTATTGTAGCATAATTTTCTTTAGATTGTAAATACTAATGCTAACTGGCGATGCTCATTTATTATCATTTCCCTTTTATTCGAATATTATATCATCCAGATGACGGGTGCCGAATTGATGGACTTTTTTTTGTTAATGGTTTAAGAAAACCGTCTGAGAAATATCCCACTTGTTCACTGTACGTTGGAATAGTGTAGTAATCTAATATGACACAAGCTTGTTCCACTCATGTTTCCGCATTTAGCATTTATGTACTACCGATTATGTAGTAAAATCAACTCTTCTACTTTTTTCATACCGCCAAATATGGTTCTCCAAGCAGAGCTCAATATCCACCATGCGTCTCCATGCAGTCAAGCGGTGATGAAGTATCTAGCTTCCGCGCCAAACCAAGGCAACACGCTGCTGCATGACCACCGCAACTAAGATGAATGACGTGTCAGAAAAGGGTTACACAAACAAGCTTTTCACTCACAACGCAAGCGTTGTTTGGTACGGCCCTATGTAAACACAGTTAGGGTCCCGTTTTGAAGGCCTTCCGCGTTGGATTGGTCAGCATTTACAGCCAAGGAAATTGGCAAGAGATTACGCGTCTTTCTGCGCCCTGTTCATCCCGTGGAAGGTGCGGGCAAACAGCGAGTGGCCGCCTGAGGTGATGACGAGAAAACGCGCGCAGCATCGAATAGAAGTGCCTAGGGTAATATGCACTGTCGGAGCAAAACGCCGAAACTGGAATGACTGGAATGGAATCAAACTTCCTGGAATAAATATCTTAAAGCTGCTGATAAGCTCATGATCTTTTGATATTTTTAAATATGGCACAAACCACTAACCAATCATATAAGGAACGCCCTGTATGAATAAGTACCAATGTTCTTGGTCATCCAAGGACTCAATGGAATACATGCCTAGGGATATACAAATAACTGAACGCACTATTGCATTAATTTGTACGGATGTTCTTGGTCCTTTAAGAACTTAGATCTACAAGATATATCAAGATTCGCGGCTAAATTCTTCAAACACTTCTCACCATGAGTAATGCCAGATAGAAAAAGAAGAAGTATGGTAATTTATTATCCTCAAGTGTTATAGTTTTTTCTGCAAGTATTGGTAGGACCACTAAGGTCAAATTTTTGCCCCACTTTTTTCTACATGTCGTTCGATCTTAATTTTGGCACATTTTTATTAACCTCAGTAAAAGACTAAATTGAAACTAGAAAAAATACCAAAACTCCCACCGCTCAGCGGCTACTGAACGGATTTCATTTATTTGTTATCAGTATACTCGTTCACATATCTAGTTTGGTAGCGTCCATAAATAACGTAGCAATTTTTGGCCAATTTTTGACACCCTCCCCCATCGTAGCCTATTTTCCAATACCTAATACATGGTTCGTAGCAAAATCGTAAACTCCCCTCTTCCCCTAAAATGCTACGTCATTTCTGGACGATCCTTTTCTAAAAGTGGTCAGAGGAACTCGGAAATGTTGTTGTGGCTGGAGTGCATTTTATCCCAGGTCCCCCAATAGCGTGAAAACTTTGCCACTGCCGCTCATAAATCATTTCCCGACGAACCCGAACTTCGAACTGTTTGCTTAGGACTTGGTTGCTGGCTGCTAGTAGAGTTTGACGCGATTCTATGCTGCGAAGCTGGAATGACTGGAATGTTTGTGCAGCGTCGTCGTGGGGTGATGCTGAAGAAAGAGCAAGTGATGACGATGATGAAGATGAAGTTTGCAACAGCTTAATCACCTACGTTTAGAGGCGCGCAATGGACTGTTGGTATGGGGAGTAACAGTAGTGTAGTCTAGTAGTGGTGAATGTGTTTGTGGTTTAGTGGTCAATCAAAGCGAATCGGATGGCTAGCGGGTGTTGAGTGGTTTGACATTGGCCGAAATACAACGGTTTGTGATGATTTAGGTTGATCGTAATTTGTAGGTGCCATTTAGCGCACGTCTTTCCAATATTCAATGCTATGTATTGTTTCACCATCATCTATCAATTATGCAGTTTTTGAAAAGCCATAAGGGTCTGAAGGGTAAGAAGAAAGACCCTCAGTTTCAGACAACTTAGCATTGTAATTCAAACTCCAAATTTGGGATATTAGCACGATAGGTTAACCTCCAAAATCCATAACAACCATGACAATAATTGCGCAGCAAGTCTATGCTAAGGGTCAGAGCTCCACATGAACTTTTGCCTAATGTTATAAACTTTGTTGTTTCGAGGCTAGCGTTCGAAACAGAAGCCGCAATTCTTAATTGAGAAACATGATTAATTTTCTCTGAATTCCATCAAATTTGTTTTACTTACACGTTTTTGAGAATTTCCGGGATCCTAGGAATTTCCATTTTCCCCGTTGCCCGGGAAGTCAAATCCCAGGATTTTCTGGAAACATTCTTGAAGGATTTCTGCAGTAATTCTGGTCAAACAACCGATTGAGTTTCCAAAAGAATAGTGGTGAGCTTTTGATAGAATTTGCATGACATTTATGTAAGATTTGCCGAAAAGAACTAACAGCAAACTTTTTTTTAGTTTAAGTTTTCTTTTTCCAGCTCAAAATTTCAAGTTTGAAGATTTCTTTGAAATTATTTTTCTAACCGTGCTTAATTCTGGTAATATGTCATAGAATATCCAACGATAATATTCATTATCATACAATGAAATACATCACTCGTACTATGAACAGTTCATTTCACAAAACTACTGCATTTGCATCAACGAAACAAAACAATTATTTCAAACCAAGTTACAGCTCGTTGCGCTTCCCCATTTAATTGTCAGTCAGCGTCAATATCCCTTCGGCGAAAATCCTGGTTTTTAGCTTTGTTCCTTTATCTTTCAGCACACTGTCCGGCCTCGGATGGATGGAGTTGACAAAATTGCCAGGAAGAAACTCATTTTAGCCAGCGTGCTGTGTGTCATCTTTATGATAGCGGAGATCGTAGGTAACTGTTAATTTTAGTCGGCTACGTGTGTGTCTTCCCTTTTTAGTTGTGCTGTCTGGTTTCCGGGAATTAGCTCAAAAATATTCGCTTCGCTGCACTTAAAATTAATAATTGCTCTCGAAGCTGGAACAATTCCAAAGAATGGCAATCCATCTAGGGCTCCAATGCGATAATATTTCCACGTATTCGTCATAACCATCGCCGTTTTCATCCACCCACTGATAGCGCAATTTGTCACTGTTGGTGTTAGTTTTTGCTGTGCTTTTCATCAAATGCTCGAATAGTTTTTGCTGCTCCTCAGCTAACGTGTATACCAACTTGTCTTCTTTGCTTCGCGGAGTGGCATCTACTCCAACAGTCTGGCAGTGGAACAATGCAGCACATTATTAGCCGACTGGCCAGCTTTATGATATCGCTGTTCGCACTCTGGGTTGCCGCGAGACCATCGACCAAGAGGTAAGGCAACGCAAATTGCTCATCTACTTTTATTTTATTATACAGCTGCTCTTCTTGGGGGCGACCAGGATAGCACTTGAGCGATATAAAAAAAAGCAGCTCAAGTGCAACATCTAGATAGCCGTTGAGAAAGAGGTGATTGTTATTAAACTGTAATAAAATTGGCTGATAGTGACTGGCCATTATGGTTTTGCTTGTTGTTTATTGTTCAGGTGATTCAGCTGTTGGTTATTTGCTATGATGATGACTGTTTGGCAGCGAAAACTGTTGAATTGTTGGATTGTTGGTAGTAGTCGATCCAAGAAGGAAGCATTTTTCAAAGCATGGATTATCCAATGATTGTCTCATGTTCTGTTACTCATTCAGTAGTAGTCGCTTAAAAGTGTTTTAGTGGTATTAGCTTTTAGTAGTTAATTTATCGCGTTTTTGAACAAACAATTGAAAACAAAAACAAACAATATTGTAGAAAATGCACATAGGACTGCTATATGATTTGTGGCTAAAGAATGGAGAAAAATCCTTAGAATAGGAATTTCTATTTAACCTCAGGATAAATCCTATGAGACATCTTCGGAAGAGTTTCAAATGCAGTCTTCAATAAAACCCTTGGAATAATTCCGGCAGAACTTTTGAAAAAAGTATATCAGTCCTTCAAGGTGAAGATAAATCGAAGCCACCTTAAATTTTCAAGAGCACATATCTTAAGAACCAGATATACGTTCAAGCTGAAAATTTGATCGATTGGTTTCAGCTTGAATGGATGTCTGGTTCTTCTGATTTGTGCTCTTAAAATTTTAGCGGTGAGCTGGCAGCAGAAGAAAAGAGAAGACTAAGGACTGTTCATTTTATGAAGTGGACATTTTGCTTATGTTATTTCTCTTTTATTTATTGATGAAATCGGAATCGCTTTTCTTTGCATCGTTTAACTATTATTCTACAATGCTATTAAAATATAAGGTCTTAGAAAATGCTTTTGGTTGAAGAGCTAAATAGTTTTTCTAAAAACTCCTAAGAAAAGCTGTATGTCAAAGCTTAACATTATTTTTTTCAAAACAAAAATCCTACTTTTTTGAACAAATTGTATGTTTCTATTCTTTACTATTCTACTGAAGGTAAAGCTTTAGAAAAAATCAATTATATTCCACCATTCTCTGACATTAGTTAACTTTAGTGATTTACCCATTTATGGTCAAATTTGCTGATACACCATCCTTTCACTACCAGCAAAAGAGAAAAGTAAAAAGCGTGTTCAAAACTGGTTTGGTTTACTAAGAAACTATATTTGTACAAACGAGAGCTAAATCGTGCGTTTAAACCATAGTCCTAAATACAAATTTTACTGTTTATGGTAGTTATTATTATTATTATCTTTATTAAGGAGATTTTCAGCCCTATGGCTGGTTCATCTCCGTAGAGTTTATGGTAGTTTATGTAGTTTACTTGAAGACTAGTTTCTTCATTATCTTTTTATATTAAAAACGATCGTGGACGCTTGCTTAGTTTATCTCGTCAGTCGGGATAGCCAAGCAAATAGTAAATTGTTATTTTTAACCCACGAATATATTCATACTTGTTTAATCTCATAATAACATATTATGAAAATTATATTGTTGGAAAAAATAAATATCGATTTTATTACACCAGTGTTTACCAATTTTTGATGATTGTCAATGTTACGGATAAAAGTCTTCTTTACCTAAAATATATGCAATTTTGTTGTTTCTTTTAAACAGTTGGGTCCCACAAGCTTCCCACAGCAGGTGTCCAAACCCGGGCCGCGACCCACACTTAGAACGTAACCTCTATGTTTTATTAGCGCCTTTTTATGTTTATTGCCTCTTCACTATTATCACTTATATTGTACGTAGGCTTAAACAAGTGCATTTTTGATTTTTTGTTTTTATTACCTTTTCCAAATCGCAGTGCACCGTTCTGAATCGTTGGGTTGTTGGTTGCTTCGCCTGTTTCTAAAACTTAACGTACATATGGGATGGGAGAAAAAAAAAATTAACGAGAATTCTCCTCACCCGTAGATCGACTTCCCTCATTCAAATTATCCTAACCAAAACAGGCCAAAACATTAGCCCAAATGTACCTGGGCAAACAGTGGACAATCTAGTCGAGAGGGGGATGGGAGGATCTCTGGTCTCTTTGAAATATAAGTCTAGCGACGACAACCACCAAGCAGTAATTTTCCGTCTCTCCCACCACACCAGTAAGATTTTCGGTCTTAAAAAGATATAACGTACGCACCTATATAATTGACTATCAAACTCGTGCGAAATTTTGGTTATTTCTCCCTAATGCATTGTGAGCATGATCATTCAGTGGACGCACATTTCGCCGCCAACGTGAAACATTATCTTTATTAACAGTGACGGAACAATAAAACCACGGCGGGGATTGAGTGTCCGCAATATTCCATGGTTCTTTCCTCATCAATCCCTATGATAAATTACAAAGAAACCCTCCCCCCACAAAAATTTGAACATAAACAATCAGGAAAAATAGATTGTACAAATCAAAGCGAAACTATGCCTTACCAAAAAAATCGTACCCGTTATAAAGATATTGAAAATAAATCATACGTCGATCACCTCCCGCTCGTCCCGCTGTGCTGGTGTGGCGTAATGTTTGATGTGTTTGATTGTTTTCATGTTCACGGTAGGTCACTGAACAACACCTCATTAACTCCGATTGCAATAGACAGGAGTTCATGCAGATCACCCAGTAAGTTTTTTTGCAATCACAAAAAATTAAACTAAATGTACCAAAGCAAGATTGAAACAACCAATATGGAAGATATGAGCCAATTGTAGGAATCGAAAACAATATCATCCCATATCAGACGTAAGCCGGGTGTATGCCCAATATTTAAAACACATTCTAACCATTAAAAATTTTCCAACTACTCTAGGAAGGCCTATTAAAATCTCATAGACACATTAATCTTTTTTTTCCTTTTTCGCGTCATTATCTCATTCCTCTTTAATCGCCCGGCGAACCTCTAATTATTTAATTTTCCAAACATAATATACATACTTTCTACCTGCTTTCTTCGCCGCTCGCGATACTAGACAATGTCAGCCCTGCAAATAATGTTTTGATGTTGTCTATGGGCTCATTACCAGCGTTTAGTTTTTATTCTCATTCTGGATTTCTCCCCCCGCGTCCATACCTATCACTTTCTGGAATTCGTATCAACATCCAAGAACAATAATAAATCCGTGTTGGCATAAACAGATTAGTCAGATATTCCTCCGCAAGTGATAAATTTAAAGAACAATTCATGTCGATTATGAATGGCTTGGAATTGCCAACATCAGTGATAAAGGTTCCCCCAATGTTAGTTTGTGTGTGTGAGCTGATAATTAATTTTGTTTGAATTTCTGGCCCCGATTCACCTCAATCCCTGTTTAGATTTATCTCATCTCAAAACCATTCCACCTATGGATGTGGCAACCCACTTCCCTAAACGTTCCCGAGACACTTTCTTCTGTTTGAGGTTCGCCGGAATTGCGCT
>NW_018736454.1:0-25039 GCF_002204515.2 Aedes aegypti
GAAATTTTTTGTGTGTTGTAGTAGTTAGATTTAAGATATATCTTGATGTTAGAACATTCAAAAAGATTTAAAATGTGAAAGTTATCAAAATTTCACATATGGCCAAATAGGGAACCACTATGGCCATAACTGGTACACTTTCCCTATATATATATATATATATATATATATATATATATATATATATATATATATATATATATATATATATATATATATATATATATATATATATATATATATATATATATATATATATATATATATATATATATATATATATATATATATATATATATATATATATATATATATATATATATATATATATATATATATATATATATATATATATATATATATATATATAAATATATTTTTTTTTTATCTTTATATTTTATTTATATATATATATATAGAAAGTTTTAAAAATAAGTCAACATCACACAATGGTCGGGCTCCATATAAAGGGGCGGCCAAAACTACCAAAAACTTTTTTGAGATTTTTATGATTTTTTTAATTTTAAAATATACCTCATGTGTTATATTATTATGATCCTTAATTGAAATTGAACTAAAATTCAAATTTCTATGATTTTTATGACGGCAAACAGGCTGAAGTTAAAAAATTGAAAAATGTAACTTATATTATTATGATCCTTAATTGAAATTGAACTAAAATTTATATTTCTATGATTTTTATGACGGCAAACAGGCTGAAGTTAAAAAATTGAAAAATGTAACAATAAAATAAAGCACAAAATTTATAATTTAGGAATGCAATATTTCCCCAAAGTTACCCACTATCTGAAGGCTTATGGTTCAACACTTTTATCGAGCATGAGGATGGAAAAAAATATTTGATTTAAGTTTTATTACTATTCAATGTTACATTTTAGTAATTTTGGTGATTTTGAATATGAAAAACAACTCTTGTCGCGTCATGTCGCCGCCATTTCGAATATTGCACATCAAAAAGCATCCTTAGATCTTACAAAAACCTTTTAAATTTTTTGCAGAAATTTGCTGATTTGCAAGCAAGAGGCTATATTTGAATAATTCAATATTTTACATATATTTTGACGATATTTTTCATACAAAAGTTTATTTAACATTTATTAACCACTATTCATACACATTTTTGATCAAACTCAATCAAATATAAACAAAATTTGTGCTTTCAGCCCGGTTTGATAACAATTTTAATTAAAAAAAATATTTTTTTTCAAAGTTACGTTATTTGTGAATAATCCCTTCTGAAAACAACAAAAAACGCCAAATAACATATTCAGATTACGTATTTCATCGATTTAAGGCGATAAAAATAGTTTTGGCCAAACTTCACTTTTTCCGACCATTGTGCATCATCAATGTCGAACCATTCAAAAGATGTTTTTAGTAATGACGAAGAGAGGAAAATATATGTATACTGATATTATATAAAACAGGATTAATTGCGACACTCATATTGACGAACCATGCAAAGTGTGTTTGAAAAGTACATAAAAGTAACGCTGTCATGAAAAAAAGTGTAATCATAAGCATGAAACGAGCTCACCAGTCCATCGCGACCATCTTTTCGCACTCGCACAACGCGAACCGTGAAACTTCTTGGCATCCCGAAAACGAACCGTCATGCTGAGGCTTTCAGAAGCATTCCCGAATTAACGATTGAAGAAATGTTGATATGAGTTTTAAAAGATGTCAAGATGAAATATTTGAAGAAATCCTAGAAGAAGAGCTTTGAAACAAATTACTGGATCATTTTCTGAAAGATTCCTTAAAAAATCAACATCATAGTAATTATGTTCGTGTCATCCAGACTTATTGTCAAGTGGTTTCTCGGCCATGCAGTAGAGTGCGGCCAATCTTTCAAAACGCCACAAAACCAAAAATGTGTGTGCTCTTCTGAACTTGAATCACATAAACAAAGGAACTTAAAAATTTCAGCCAAAGATGTTTAGATTTGGAGATGGCGCCACCGACTTGAAGTTGAATTTTCAAGTTTTTAAATATGACCTTCAGTGAAGTCTACATAATTTTGTTATTTTTCAATCAATTTTGAAACTTGTAGCAACATCAAAATCAGTTTCAATTTTAGGTTGTTTTTTAAATGATAATAATAAATCGTTTACGGAAGTTTTTAATGACTAAACTAAACATTACATCTACTTTGCTATTGGATTAAAATGTGCCAAATGAAATTTTCGAATGAGTCGTGTAATTTTTCGCGAACTTCACTTCATTTCGACCATTTTAATACAATTTCGAAGTTTATTGAATGTTTCGTTTTTCATTTTTAGTTGCTTAAATACTGCAAATGCATCATATTGATTTGAAATCTGTTAGCTTTTCAACAAAAACTACCCAAAAATATGATGTTTTGGCGAAGAAATATTTTTTTGGACCGTTTAAGTTTTTTTTTTGTCGAAAATAATATATTTAGTAATTAATTGAACAATTACCGAAAAGCTAAACATTACATATAATATGCAATTGGATTAGATGGACAAATTGATGTGAAGATTTGCGAAAAAGTTACACGTCTTCTCAGTGAGAATCGAACTCACGACTCCCCGATCTCTAGTTGGGGCGCGTTACCACTTCGCCATGAGAAGACTCATGAACGCAGAAGTTAACCTGAATTCGATTTCAGCCAGGCTTTGCAGAATTCGCTCTCATTTGAGTATGAAGCACGATCAAAGCAAGCAAAGAAAAGCATCCCATCTGTTGCGGTCCACGATCGTCATTGTATCGCAAGGTGTAACAAGTCTGATAAATGGAAGCAGTGAGCGAGAGCCCCAAAGAGAGAGCGATGATAAACCCCATTTTACTCGCTTGTTTACCGTTGGGGATAGGTGTTTTTCTTTACTGGCACGATAAACAATCCACGAACTTCCAATAGCAATAGTGTCCCCCAGGCTTGGAGCATGTTTAGAGAGGTTTTATCATACACTACTATCCCCCCAATCTGATCAAAGTTGTAGCAGTATACGATAAACAGTCTCTCATAATGTGCAGCATGTTATGATAGTTACAGAGAGCGATACGTGAGCGATTCTCTCAATTTTCTCAGGATTCAATCCCTGATTTCAGCTCAATAATCACGTGGTCCTTTTTCGCAAAGTGCACCTCTTTCGGAAGAATTAGATGCCCAACCAAACACAACGCTTTCTATATATATCCAATGCCTAGCCCGAGAGCGCATTGTTTTTTAGGTATAGGAATAACACACTACACTAGCCAGCAACTGCGCTGGCTGAGGTTTCTATTGTGTGGGCTTCCAATGGGTCGCGACGTTCTCAAATGACCGGTTACGGAACATGAGTCCTAGTGTAGTGTGCTATTCCTATACCTAAAAAACAATGCGCTCTCGGGCTAGGCATTGGATATATATAGAAAGCGTTGTGTTTGGATGGGCATCTAATTCTTCCGAAAGAGGTGCACTTTGCGAAAAAGGACCACGTGATTATTGAGCTGAAATCGAATTCAGGTTAAATTCTGCGTCCATGAGTCCTCTCATGGCGTAGGAGTAACGCGCCCTAACTAGAGATCAGGGAGTCGTGAGTTCGATTCTCACTGAGAAGACGTGTAACTTTTTCGCAAATCTTCACATCAATTTGTCCATCTAATCCAATTGCAAATTATATGTAATGTTTAGCTTTTCGGTAGTTGTTAAACTTCCACTCGGCTGGTTGGCCGTAAACCAAGATTCATAATTAAAAAACAAGTAATTAATTGAAGTTAATGAAACATGTTGTTATAACTTCGAGTGGAGTAGTGCATATATATTTTTATTAATTTTCGTTATGGTATTGTTTAAAAATTGTTGGATAGACTCTATGATAGGTTCCTAATGAACTTCTCAATGATTGCTCGGGTAAGCTACAGCGATAATCTCCCGAAAGAACTTATGTAGAAATTCATCGATGTAATGCCTAGTGCAATCCCTGGAAAAATCTTAAAAAACGCGGCTGTAAAAATATTCAAAGAACGGCCAGAATGCCAGAGAGAATTCAAAGGGAAATTTTCAGAGAAATAACCAAACATATTCTAGGAAAATCTTAAATTTAAACGACACGGTATATTTTCTGAATGCCATGTAAATTGAGTTATAACTGAATACGGCTTATTTTTGATAAGTTCTCAAAATCAAAAATTCGTGGAATCTTCCAAATCCATCATAAAAAGCGGAAATTAAAAAATTTGAGTCAAAGATATTAACACTTAGAGGTGACGCAAGTGACAATAAGGTGAATTTTCACGTTATTAAAAATGAACTTCAGTAAAGTATACACAACTTTGTTATTTTCCAATAAATTTCGAAACTTTTAGCATCTACCATCTCTTCAAAATTACTATAAAATTTATAAAAACTTTGTCAATCACGGAACTTGTCTAAATTCAAAACTAGTTTTAGGTAAAAGTAGTTTACTTCATTTTTACTTAAAAAGCCATCATAACTTCATGAGCACTCAACCGATGCCAAATCTTTTCACACGATTTTGATGCTAATACAGTTGTTTCAATACTGTGTATACAACAAATTTCACTAAAAAAATGTTTTGATCTTGTAATTTAACAACAAAAAATTGCTCGAAAACATGATTTTTCAACGAAAACTTCCAGTTTTTTTATGTTTGCCAGTTAAACATTATATCTCAAGCTGGAACTGGATTTTCTCATTTGTTAAACCTTTTGTAAGGTTTTAGCATCAATTTTCAAATAACTTTGCATGTGTCAAGCATATATGTACTTTATATCTCGTTATTTAAACAGGATGCATCATTAACATTAGCTAAATAGTAATTATTTAATTTACGGCAAAGAAATTTGATTTTTTTACTGCAAAATTATATTCTTAGGAAGTTTTTGGAGAGTAACAAAGCCAAAACCTTTTTTTTTAGCTACGCTTTAAACACAGTTCGAAAATAACAAAATTAGCTTCTGAAAAATGTAAAAAGATTTGGAATCGGTAGAGTATTCATAACCACCATAAATCTGACAAACAAAGATGATTTTTAAGTAAAATTAGTAAAAATTTGGAGTAAACTACTTTTAACTAACACTAGTTTTGATATTAGACCAATTTGGTATTCTACAAAATTTCAATGAATTTAATTTTGAAGAAAATGGTGCTCAAAGTTTTAAAATTGGTTAGAAAATAACGAAGTTAGTAATATTAAATACTCAACGTTAAATAATGTAAACTTCCTCATCGCTTTCAAGGCTGCTTGCAAATTTGAATGATCCTGAAATATTTCATGTTCTTGCATACAACTTATGCGATAGTTGCATCTTGAAAGTGAAATTGCTAACAAGAACGCTCTACTTATGCGATTGCACGTTAAAAATTCTGTCGAAAATAATGCACATGAATGGATTGACGGCTCGGGCGAAGTTAAATCATATCAATAGAGCCGTTTTGCTTGCTTCTTCGAGAGAGGATACTTTATATTCAACATTGGAGATTTTTCTAGCAAAGTTGAAGAAAAAGTTGTGTTTGTAGGGTTTATAATTGAATAATCCATTAGAAATCGCTTAACATGATACACTCTGAAATAACGTGATTTTGTTCGCTGTGTAATTCTCCAAAAAATCAAGAGGAACAGCTTTGGAAAAAACAAGATGGAATTTTTTGGAAAATCCTAGACTAGAGTATGTTTGGAAGAGTCCTGAATGGAATTTAAAATCTTCAATTTCGCATAAGATTTTTAAACGTATTTACGATATGCATACTGGATTTTCTCGCAAAATGCATTGATAAGTTTATGAGTTGTTATAAATAAAGCCACTGTTTGAGAATAATGTGTTTTGTTATATCTTGTGATTTTGTCCCAAGCCCACAGGAATGCATGTAAAAAATATGATGAAATCAGGCCAGTATTTGAGAGGTACATAGTGAAAGATTCTCAAATATGGTGTTTTTGACAAAGTTGTTAATGTATGAACTCGAAAAATTTTTGCTACGTATACCAACTCTCCATATGGTCACCCTACTGAAATACAAAGAAATTTCATAAAAGGACTTTAAAATATCATTTTATCCGAATATTTTCAAAATTTTATGTTTTCGATTTCAGCACTTTGTAGTATAATGGTTTAGATAGCAAAATATACAACTTTTGGGGAGTTAATATGGTGCTAAAACACAAGTAAGAAAATTATTGGTCTATTTCTGTTGACAATGGCCATTTTTGTGTAGATACTCATGGATACAGATGAAACTGTTAGAATATGCAACTAGTTATAATTCAACCAAGGGAGGTTTCATCTGCATCAATTTGCCCTAATAACCTTATAAATAAATTTGCCCTAATAATTATTAAAGTATGAAAATTTGCCATTTTTTTTTAATTTTATTTGGTAATATTTTTTCTTGCTCGCGTTTCATAACCCTATTCTCTTCCACAAAGTTATGCATTTTGACAATTTATCTCATTTTGTAGAACATTGTAACCATCAAAAACTTCAAATTTCGAAATATACGAATAAAACAACATTTTGGATTTCTTTCAATTTCGGCTGGGCACTATGAGCCAGGAAGCAGTTTTACATGGAAAGATGCATTTTTAACTTGAGCTTTATAATGAAACGTTAGAAAATATCGGTCTTCTACAAAGTTGTTTGTATTAGTAAGGCCCTTTTTTGGTGTCATTGACAATTAGGGTGGTTCATATTTTCATAGAAATGGTATACAAACAACTTTGTTGAAGACCATTTTTGTCTAATGTTTCATTCTAAAGCTCAAAATGCATTTTTCCGCGTAAAACTACTTTCTGGAACACCGTGCAGGGTGACCAGATGTAGAGTTGGTGTATTTTGCAAACTTTTTCAATTTATTTTATTTACAACTTTGTCAAAGACACCGTGTTTGAAAATCGTCAAATAAAAGAATTGAAAATTGCGGCGTCACCAGTAGTGGGATTCCGAACTGAATGTTCTGGTCACCTGATGTGCCATATTATTTGAAAATGTTTGTCCAAAGACACCATACCGATAAATGTACGTTTTTTGGGCATTCGTTCAGCATGTCCAAATTTGATGTAAATCAAAATGCTGGAGGGTTAGGGTAAGTGTTCCATTAGTTGTGGGTGTTCCTATAGTTGCGGTAGTGCCGTTTTCACCAATTTTATCACATTAGCCACAGAACCGACACTGCCAATCGACGTATTGGCTTGTTGATACACGGAATAGTTGAAAGGAGCGTTCAAAATGCTTTAAAGCTGATAATATATCACTAAAATTGCTGAAACTTTTCTTGCCTGTACCAATAGTTGCGGTAAAGTGTTCCTATAGTGGAGGATCCCATAAGAAAACAACGATTACCGCAACTATAGGAACACAAATTAAAAATATACAGCAACTAAAGGAACAGTGTACCAATAGTGGAGGTATTATTTTTCACTGACATGCCGTGGGTTACTGCGATGAAATCATTTTTCTCATTAAGTCAATGGTCGTTACCTGGAAGGGAGAAACCGATACGAAATTTATGTACGTCAAGGTGAGCCGAGATTCTGCTGCCACGAACTGTCACTGTGAGCCCAGATCTCTTATTACAATGGACAAACTTTATAAAAGCGCGTAATTGATCAAAACATATTTTTGCATTTCATCAAATGTGACAAAAATTACTTGAAAAACTATTTATGTTTATTCAAAAGTAATGTTACGATAGCACCTTTCATTTTGATCGAATATAAAGTATTCAAATACGCATCATTTTACTTTTTCTAATAAAAACGAAAATGAAATGCATAGAAAACGTTGGCCCTTTTTCCAAGTTTGTCCCGAACGATCGAAAGTACACTACAAAAGAAAACTAGCTATTTTCGTCAAGTCTACTTGATTGTCGTTGGAAAGCTTGATTTTTCTTGCAGTTTGAAATAAATTTGTGTCATATTTTGTGTGTAGTATCGGTGCCTCCCTCCCAGGTCGTTACTTTTCGTGACAACATTAACATTTGCATTAATTGCGCTTCTTCAATTTAGGCGGATAAATGAAGTTCAATCGTGCTTAGTACCTCCACTATTAGTACATCTACCCTAATCCTTATATCGAGGTAGTCCATTCCGAATTCACTTTTCGCCGGCCATGGGGGCACACTCCCACTATTCCCTGGCCACGCCCATGGACACACTTGTCTCGCTATCCAATCATTCGCTTGCAAGCGCGGCATGAAGTTTTGATGTTGACAAGCTGCCGCCATCAACTGCGATCGATCGTCGTGTGTTTTAGAGGGGTTAAGTATGTACGTATGTTGAAATACCCATTTCGTTCTTTTAGGATCACGTTCGAGGCAATGGTTAGTTCTCGACGAAAGTGTGAAAACGTGGCCGCCAGTTGATTGAAGTGCAGAGACTCTGGAACCAGTTCTGACGACGATTTGTTTCTGTGATCACTTGCCTAATCACCGATGATCCGCAGATTATGGCTAGTCAACAGTTCCCGAAAAACATACCGATCAAGATTATGGAACCCGAGAAAATTAGCATTGATGAAGAATACCAAATTAGGGTTTACAATACCGGATAGTATTCGAAACTTACAAGCTATTTCACAAAGTATTGAACAGTTCTGCATAAGAAATAAAACACCAAAAAGTATATCTCAAGAATTTTCTAAGAAAATCAGACTAATACCTTCATCAGGTATTGCAATATATTTTTTATAATTTACCGGTTGTCATATAGATATATATATTTTTAAGTTTAATTTAGTCATGTATAGTTTAGGTTACCTTTTAGGATTATTGATAGTTAAAGGCAATATTTTTAACCCTTTTTGAAGTATAACTACGCTAACGCTAACGCTATATTTTTAACCCTTTTTGAAGTATGATCAATACCTTGACTACTGAACAACTCCCAATTATGGCATACAAAAAAATGGTATGCTATAGATACGTACATGTTATACATTCTTTCTCGGGTATAATGTGTTGAATTTGCTGAACCGTGATTGAGTGTGGAGCTGTAAGAAATAGCTGTTCAACAACCCCCCGAAATGCTCAATTTCATCAAAAGTGCGAACAAACGCATTCCTGCTAAATGGCGAACGGCTGCCTTTCTCACACTCCGGCCTCAATTTCACCATCCCGCTGGAAAGACACTCAGCTCGGAATAAATTTATCAACAACTGCGTTACGAAATTATGCTAATATTCATATTTTAGAACCACACCCCACAACGTACTGCGAGCGACTATTCCACTTTTCGTGAGTCGCCTTTGAAGTTTTGTGTTCTAACTAAACCAACGCGTCCGCCCAGACCCAGCTGAATAAACACCATCCATCGGAGAATTGCTTAATTATGCTAAAGTTCCATTCTATTCAAATCTCTCCAGCATTGGTGACCCCACCCACGGGAAGAATATTGGACGGGGAGGCGAGAGCTTGTGGCGAAGAAAATGTTGTTTATTAATAATCTGATACCAGGCCAGCCAGCTTCGGAGGAGCGAGGCAGCTAAAATTTGATTACCATCAATGAAATTACTAATTCCAGCCTTTCTCGGCGGTTATCTCTTCATTCGCAGGTACGTACGACGTTTACTTTCGCGGTCAGAAACGGAATATCTTGGAGAAGTTGATGCGCAGGATGAATTTCACCTCTTAAAAGATGTGACTTTTTGGTGTAGATCGCTTGAGGCGATTTTTGCAACAGAGTAAGTACAGAAAAAACATCATATAGTAATGACAAAACCGTGGGACGAAAAATACCTTTTTCGTCTTGGGTTTTTCATTTATTTGGCAGTATTCAAGCCTATAATTTACCGACTATATTCTTAAGCTATGTATATTGAGTACAAACAGCAGCTTACATTAAGCTTCGACATTTCTCTTAATTAAAGCAAAAATTACGACAATTAAAAAAAGTTGAGACACACAAATCTACCACAATTTTTTCCAAGTATTTGTGATAAGAAACTATTTGACACTAGTGGTCCCGGCAGCTTCGTCTATCCATCAAGAAGGTTATTGGAAAAATGACATGCAATATCCCATACAAAAAAACGCATTAATTTTCTCACGTTTTCACGACTATTCCGAAAACTTTTCTAAACATTTTCTACACACGAACATGTCGGAATCCCTGGATGAATGCAACAGAGAAAAAAATGTCAAATCAGTTTAACCGTTCTCAAGCCATTTCGTGACATACAATCACCATTACCATTTTTATTTATATAGAAGAAGATTTGTGACAATGGAAATTTCCTTGACTTTAGCAAAGAAAGCTCTCAGTTAATAACTGTGGAAGTTCTCATTAGAACTGAGAAGCAGGCTCTGTTCCCAGTGGGGTCGTAATTCCAAGAAAGACAGAATAAGAAGATTTGTGACATAATCGGCCAATCACATGCATTACCAGCCTACACAAACGAATGAAAACAACCTTTCCCCCCAATACAAACTTGCTACCATATTTCAACCATCGTCACCATCTGAACGAGTTAGGCAAACACTTGAAATTCCCCAGTTTCTTCACCGCCCAATATCTGCAATGGCACATCTTCAAATAATAAAATCGAAAATATTTTCGTTCACTACCATATCGGGTCCCCCTTCACAACTTAATTCTCGCATTTGACCGACGAGAAGACCGGCTATTTCAATCGCATACGAATCTTGATGGTGATTGCCTCTTATTGCAATCTTCAGATCTCGATTCCCATCGCTCGGCCATGAACGACTCACACTCCGAGCATGTGCGTCCTCATGCATCACATCGCATCGCATCCCCATCGGATCAGAGAGAATCAACAGAACAGACCGAACGTCGTGCGGAGTTCAGCACTGCTGTTGAAATTTTGTATGCTTGTTAACAAAATTTCTGACAACTCCATCCTGTTGTTTTGATTTCGCCGTGGTGAGCTCTCTGGGCGAAGCACCGGCTGCCGTCCATAATCGGTGCGTCCGTCGTCAGAGCGTGGAGTTCGTTCGTATACCTACACTGCACTACACCAACGTGTGAATGTTTTGGGGTTACTCCAAAAAAATAATGTACCAACGTCTCATGTTCATATCTCGCGTGACATTTCAAATGGACATATTAACATTTAGAGGCTCTATTTGTTTGCCCTTTTCTTTGATCAATGATCGAGAGAATTATCTTGCATCTATGATCAAAAAAATTCAAAAGATTCAGTATTGCTTATTTTATAGCAATTCAGAGGGACTCACTCATTCGGTATGTTAATTGACCTAGTTTCATATTTAAATTACTGGAAGTACTATCAACGTGGTTCATGCTCGGTAACTCGACCAAACATGCCTTTTCCTCGGACTGCATGTGGCCATTCCTGAATCATCTTCTGACGATCAAACTTTTTGTACGATAACTAGGAAAAGCAAAAACATTAATTTTGCCTATTTCAACATTTTTTCAACTAGTACGGAACCAATTTTATCAATCAAAATGAAAAATAGAGTATGGCTTAAGACTGGAAAAGTAGGATACTATTTTAGAATTCTATATTAACTTCGGCAGTGGGGCTCTTTGAAAGCTTTTGAGCTTCATATTTGGCCACAAAATGCGTCGTATTGAAGTGTTTCTTATTGCAAAATATCAGACGCTTCGGCCCGAAAAAAAAACATGTCAAAGTGAATTATGGAAGTGCCTAAGTAGCTCTGCAGCCTATGTTCGATGAGATAATCACACCTATTTTGACTTCGAATTTGATGAATCTGCACGTCGATTGATGAAATAGAAACTTGTAACTTTGATTATTGATTTAAAAAAAAGTTCCAGTGAGCTTCAACCTAAATCATACACAAACTCGTTTGTAAAGTGTCTTCTACGAGGTCATTTATCAGAATACAACTGCAACTTTCTTCAAATATTCTAAAAAAAACAAACATATCTGGACAAACATTTGAAAAGGGCCCAAGAGGTCTTGAGCCTTTTTTTTGAAACTTTGCTGTTGAGCCCTTTTCAGCCCGCCCACGCAAACTAACACCACTATCAGAAAGATTGGCGGTTAGCACTACCTGATAGTGGTATTGGTGTGCGTCATTGAGTTGAATTGGGCTCAATAGCGTCTTGCAAAGTCAATGTTTACCAATGTCGATGTGCCCTTATGAATTCAAATCACATTAAGAGATAAACCTCAATGTTTGAGCTAAGCATATTATGATTTAGAGGTGACGCAAGAGTCTCGAAGGTGAATTTTCAAGTGTTAAACACTAGCCTTCAGTGCAGTCACCGTAACTTCGTTATTTTCTAACCAATTTTGGAACTAAATTTTCTTCAAACTTAATTTATAAAAACTTTGTCTAATGTCAAAACTAGTCTTAGTTGAAAATAGTGTTCTCCAAATTTTTCCTCATTTTACTGACCATAAATACTCAACCGGTTCCAAATCTTTTATAAATACTCAAACGGTTCCAAATCGTTTTGAATGTTTGCTTCAAAATTTAGTTGTTTTTAAATTGTCCATACAACACATTTGTCTAAAATAGATTTCGACTGTTCAACAAAATCTACCCAAAAACATGATTTATAAATGAAAAAATCAAATTTCTTTGGATTATTAAAGTTTTTTTTTGCCGGAAATTGCATTTTTCCTATAAAACTGAAGATTATGAAGCATCTTTTTTAATTACGAGTTGAATAGTGCATATATATTTTTTATCATGTGCGAAGATATTTTGTTTCAAAATTATTTAAAAATTGTTGTAAAATCCTTTTCAAAGATTAAACAAATGAGAAAACTCAGTTTCAGCGTCAGAGATAATGTTTAGCTGTTAAAAATTTGAAAAAAAAAACTGCCATTTTTCGTAAAAAAAATCATGTTTTTTGCGGTTGAAAAAACTTGGTCAAAACAATTTTAAGTGGAATTGCATGAACAGTTTGAAAACAATTTAAATAGATTCAAATGCATGTTAAAATATTTGAAATTGGTTAAGAATTCATGAAGTAATGGTTAAACATAGATACAGTTTTTAGTAAAATTAGGCAAAATGGAGTAAACTGCTCTTAACCAAAACTTGTTTTGATTTTAGACAAATTTGGTTCGCTACAATTTTTTTATTAATTTAAATTTGAAGGAATGATGCGTAAAGATTCAAAATTGGTTCAACAAAGTTATATATACTTCACTGAACGTTACTTTTTATAACTTGAAAATTTTGAAGTTTCTCCTATTATGTGATTCGAATTCATAAGAGCACACGAATTTTTGGTTCTGGGCTCATTTCAATAAGCCTCACCCTAGTTGACAATCACACAACTCAGCAGTCAAGAAATCACGGATGATTTGGCTCATCTATTTGACTCATTGCCTCGTATTTCCACAGTTTACTCACACAAAGCAATGATTTCTTGTTAGTAGTACTCTATATCGTAGTCAAAAGCATTAGTTTTTCACGAGTTTTTGTGAACATTATTTCTGAATCATCTATGAGTGCTTCGTGAAGCCCAAGCAGGACAGTTCGGTTTTGCGTAGTCCGATAGATTTAGCTCACGTTTTTCGCGCATGTTTTCGTCGCCGGAGGTTTTTTTTTCCTGTTTTGAGCGTCTTGCTGGGTAGTGCTTCGTAAAGCCCAAGCAGGACAGTTTTTACATTTAGAAATGGAATAGTTGAAAAGTGAAAAAATGAAAAAGTGATTTGTTAGATTTGTGTCCTCAGTACTGTTGGTTTTTGGCTGCCCTAAGTTCACCGAACCATCCGGAAGTGACAGGCAGCACATAAATTTAGAGAATCAATCCGGTGAGTTTGTTCCAGTATGATACTTTTTCTTTTGTGAGCCTTCCGGATCGTTTTTGTCCGCGTCGTGGAACTTCTGATCGTTTCTTGAACGGAAAATGTTATTTTCGGAGTTTTGATAATTATGTTCAGATTGCGCATTCTGTCCGGGCGGGTGTTACGCGACTAACAATCGGTTGTGGATGCTTTTTAACCGTTCGATGACCCTGGATCGATTCTGCTTTTCGTATAATTTTGAGCAGAAAAAACCGACTGTGTTATCCCAGGGTGTTTAGTTCGAACGCGCTTCCTTTCGTTTTTCGATTATCTAAAAATACAGTACCACCCAGTACAGTTTTTCAATGGGCACAGTACAGTTTTTCAATAGGCGTGATATTTTTTACGCGTATCGTTATTTTATACAATCCGATGACCCTGGAGGGATCGGTTTTGCTTTTTACTGGTTATTGAGCAAAAATATTACTGCACAATCGACAAGCATTTTCGCGAAATACTATTTATACTATAAATAAGCTATTGTTTTCTTTTTTGATTGCCGGCATTCAAAAGATTAAATTGAAAACGCTTAAACAACAAAATATTTATGGTCTATCGCCAGCTTTCTAGGCGAATCCTGACAATATACCTTCCCCAACCTCCAACTCCGTAGCACTTATGAGGGTGTCGCTGAGTCGGTGGCCTCTCATTAAGTAAGTGCTACATCAACATTTCCTTCCCCTATCCCAAGTTACGGTAAAGATGGGCGTGGCCGGGAATAGCGATATTCATGCTTTTAGTATTCTTGTTTATGATTTGAACAAGGTATACTCCCCTGCCTTGTTCTTGAAAGTAGTCAGGACGAGATTTATTAAAAAGAAACATGAATGTTGCTAGTATCCAATCTACGAAGTATACCCGTAACTACGCTAACGCTAACGCTAACGCTAACGCTAACGCTAACATTATTTCTGAATCATCTATGACGATTGAGAGATTTTTGCACGAAAAACTCAAGCATGAGATATTTGAGGCAGATCTCTTATGAGTTTGAACTAGCTCATTGATTGAGATTTTTAGTGTGAGTCGTATCAACACTGGTTTCTGGCGTTACGCCGCAACCGGGATAGAGCCTGCTTCTCAGCTAAGTGTCCTTATAAGAACAATCCGAAAAGAACATCGACGATGCGCTTCAAACACACGACCCTCAGCTTGATCTTGCTGAAAATCTGCTACGTTTACTGCTACGCTATATAACATAACATAAAATTATTATACTCGAAAAAATCATAATATAAGGAATCGGCATCATTCATCAAGTAATAAATCATGTTTTCAACCTATACGGCAGATGATAGAAATACCTTTGGGATGCCAAAAAATAGACGATTTGGCCGTTTTTCTGAGTAGAAAAAACTGAACTCAAAATTTTCAACACAGATCCTCAAGCGATTTGAGTGAGAGTTCAAAAAAATACGACGATTTTTCAGGTGCTCTGTCTCTCTCTCTCTTGTTGTGATGCTCACCTTTACTCACACTTCAAAGAACTGAGTGTGCCGCCCCAAACAAGACAGTCATCGGGGAGTTGTGGGACCATTATTTTATGGAATTTTACTCCGTAGTGTTATGTGCTACATCTTCCTCGCTCATTTTTTCGTTGCATTTCTGCTTAGCATTTTTCCGTCCCTCGCAAAGAGGCAAAAGCAGCACGATGCTTTTGAGTATGTCACTTAAACTCTGATGATGTTGAGAGTATTATCAGGCCTGCCTATAAGTAAAAGGACATTTTATCGCTGACGAATCATAACTTTTCACATAAATCGAAATTTGAGGACCAGGTCAAATAGGGCTCCAGTAAATCCTCCAAGAAAACTTTTTAAAAATTCCTTCAATATTCCTCTCAAGCTATCTCCCGAGACTGTTCCAGAGATTTCTCCAAGAACTCTTTCGAGGTTCCTCCAGGGATTTTACCATAAAGTCCTACCGAAATAAATCTCTATCGCAATTCTAACTGCGATTTCTCCAGAGCTTTCCCTGGCGGTGATGTCAAATATTCCTCCAGGAAGTACTTTTTATCGCTTCCAGACTTTCTAGACCGGATCCGGATAGGAATTTCACCAGGAGTTCCTCCTGGGATTCCTTTAAGGATTATTCCAGGATTTTTTTGCAGGGATATTCCCATATTAAGGGAACATTTCTGAAGGAGTTTCTGCTGGAATGCCGGAATGAAAGTGATTTCATCATAGATTCCTCCAGTAAAATCTTTACTGATATTCATCCAGGAATTTTTTTCAAAGATTCTTCCAATGATTCTTCAAGCGAGGAAGAATCTCTGAAGGAGAAATTTACTCCTACATTTTTTTTCTCATAAACGCCTCTAAGGGCTCCCTCCATGAAAATCTCAATAGGGATTTTTGAAACAGTTTCCTTTCAAAGCTTTTTTCAGGCTACACTAAGTGATATCTTCAAAAATTCTACTGGAGATTCTTTTAGAAATTTTTCATGAGATTTTCTCCAGGGATTGCTTCAGGAATTCTTCCAAAGGTTCCCCCGAAAGTTTCACCAAGGGATTTAAAAAGAATCACTTCGTAAATTCCTGAAGAGATTCCTCAAGAGTTTCCTCAAAAATTCTCCCAGGCAAGCCACTACAACCATACAAAAAACTCACCCATGACTTCCTCCAGGGATTTCATAAAAAAAAGAAAGCCCTCCAAGGTTTCAGTTCCTGGAGGGATTCTTGGAGCAATCTCTGGAGACATAATCTAGAGGTATTCCTAATGAAATTCCTTGTAAAAATCCTGGATAAAATCCCTGGAACATAAACATGCTTTTCGGCTACGCAGTCATTTTTTGTAGTCCTCTTATCATAAAGCCTGCGTAGACGAAGAGCATACTTTATTGAAATATACAGTCGATTCTCCACCAGCTCATTCCTGGAACATCTTCTGGAGGAAACCATTAGAGATTTTCTTGAGCAATCTTTGGAGAAATTGGCTGAAAAAAAAACTGGACAAATCTCTGCAGGAATCCCTGTAGAGATTATCATAGAGAAATTCCTAGAGGAGTCTTTGGAGAAAATCCAATGGGAAGGATTAGCTAAGTTAATTTCTGAAGAACTCCTAGAGGCATTTCTGGAAGAATCCCCTGTACAGATTTTTCTGAGGAAATCCCGGGAATAATCCTTGGAGGAATCCATAGAAAAATGTCTATAGAAATCACAAATGAAATCTCTGGAGGAGACATTTTTTAGACATTTCTGGACATTCCTGGAAGAAATTTTGAGGAATCGTTTGACAAATTTGTGTGATGTACAACGCCTAGAAGAAATCCTGGTGAAACTCCTTGGGTTTCCTGGTTGAATTCCTGAAGCGAGTCGTGAAAGGATCCCGGAATAAATTTTGGTAGAATCTCGAGAGGACTACTTGGAGATATCTTTGTATGTATCCGTGGAAGAATCCTCGGAACTACCTCTGGAGAAATCACTAGAGAAATATTTTGAGCAATCCTTGAAGAGAATCTGGAACAATAGGGTTCTAAAAATGTACGATAAATCTTGTTTTTATTAAGTTACACGACAGAGCGTGTCCTTGCTACTACCTTCGCAAATTTTCCCGCTCAAATAACGGCTCTATCATATTTAATGTTTTGGTTTTAAAAATGTGTCGAAATTTGAAATTTGACACAGGGGTCTTTTTAACACAACCCCTGTGTGATATTTTGGGAGGGACACGGAAAACAAAATACAACCCAAAATTTGAGTTTAAATCAAGGGGTGTGACAAAATCTTAAAAACCAGAAAACATATTTTTTTGTTTATAAACTAACGAATGCATTTAAAATTGAGTAAACATGTGTTTCTGGCCTTAACTTAAGTGTCTGGTACTTAAATTAGAATAAGGTTTTAGTACCCTATTACTGGAGGAATGCCTTGAAGATATCTCTGCAAGCATCTTTGGAGAAGTCTCTGGAAGATTTTCGCTTGAAATACCTGGGAGAAATCTCCGTAAAAAATACGAAGTATCCCTTTGAAAAAATCCTGAAATAGGTCTTAGAGGAATCCCTGTAGGAATTCCGAAAAGAATCTCACTTAAGATTTTACTGGAGGAATCTATTAAAGAATCACTGAAGATATTCTTGCAGGAACACTTTGCAAAATCTCTAATTAAAGGAGTGCCTGTAGCAATATCCCTTCAAATACTTGGAGGAATTCCTGAAGGAATTGTTTAAAGTATTCTTAGAGCCCTATCAGAACCGGTCTAAAATGTCTCATGGCAAACAAAAGTGGTGGGAATCCCTGGAAAATCGCTGTAAGGATTACGGTAGAGATAATCTTGAAGGATTTTCTGGTTTAATCCTTGGAGAATCTCCGGACGAATTCCTGGAGAAATCGTTGAAGACCTTCGAGAAGATGTTTTAAAAGGAATCTCTACAGGTTTTCCTGGAGAAAGCCCCATTTGAATTGGTCCCAAAATGCGATTGCTGTCAGAAGCGTCATATTCAGTTTTTTCATCTACTTATAGGTATTCTACTAAACAGCTCGAAGATTTATTATTGTCATATTTTTTTATTTGAAAGTTATCAAAATATGTAACATTAGTATAACCTACAACAAGAAAGAGAGTGTTATGATTCCTGTTAAACACTATTTTATTATATTTATTTTAAGAAAAGATTAAATTTTTACTGATGATCAACTAAATCCACCATTGCACAATAGTCCAAAAAGCTGTTTTACTCGGAAAAAAAGCATTTTGAGCTACAGAATGCAACATTTGAGGAAAACGGTCTTGTACAAAGTTGTTTGTATTATTTAGGCCTTTTGCTTGGTGTTATTGGTAAATATAGTGGTCCACATTTTCATGACAATTTTATAACTAGCTTTCTTATTTGCAGAAATTATAGTATACATTGGTGTGGGACAAAATTTAGATTCTCGCTCCAGTCCACTTTTGGATTGCATTTAGGTCCCATAACAACTGTGCAAAATTTCAGCTCGATCGGAGAAACTATATTTCAGCGCCAGCCGTTCAAAGTTTGTATGGAATTTACTATGGAAAACTTACTTTTGCAAAGAAAAATCGCCAGAAGTCACTAATTGACCTCTGTACACAGACATCGATAGTTATTTTTACGATGAAGAATATTGCCGAAGACCACGAACAATGCGACACTTGTGAAAAAAGTTATTCAGTGAAAACCTATTGGCAATGCGACGATATATATATAATATATATATATATATATATATATATATATATATATATATATATATATATATATATTATATAGATATATATATATATATATATATATATATATATATATATATATATATATATATATATATATATATAATATATATATATATATATATATATATATATATATTATATATATATATATATATATATATATATATATATATATATATATATATATATATATATATATATATATTTTTTTATTAACGAGAATTTTAACATATAGCTAGTTCTTCTCTAACAAGGCGACGATGATTAACACGTAAAGGAATAAAAATAATAACAAAATCGGGCAAAATTTCCGAATAGTCTAAGTATAATAACTTGTTTCACAAGCGTTGGATTGCTTTGCAGTCTTTGGCAATGTTGTTTATCGAAGAACCTATCGAGATCTGTGTTCAGAATTTTTATAGAGGTCAATGGGTGACCTCTGGCGATTTTTCTTTGCAAAAGTAAGTTTTCTCATAGTAAATCCCATACAAATTTTGAGCGGCTGGCGCTAAAATAAAGTTTCTCTGATCGTTTCTCTGTGAGAAACGTGAGAGACCTCAAACTTTTGCACCTGAGTGTTGCCAGAGTGTAGACCAGTAGCAGTGCGAGTAAAGATCATAAGCTAAAAAGTCGTTGCCTCCTGTCGGTCCTCGCCGTCTCGCCTCGGTCAGACTGAACTCGGCGGAGCACATTTGTACCGGTGCTACCGCAAAGTAAACATTCCTTTTTGCACTTGGAGTTAGCTGGGATGCCGTTGCACCATCTCCCCTATCCCCCCGTAGTGGGGCAGCACTCGTTATTATTGTTATTAGTTATTTTGGAATGGAGTGCGCGGAGGAGCTCATAAATAAATCAACGCCAATCATGTGCGAATCGAGAGCGCGCGATCTTCGTGTCGTCGTCCGCCGCGGCCAGTTCGGTCTCAGCTCGGTCCGATGCGATGCGTGGAGGAGGTGTCGTTCGATCCGCTGCTGTGAGTTCAACTCCGAACGGTTGCCGATGATGATGATGATTGTTATTATTATGGTTATGGATGATCGCCTGGCGGATCGCTATTTTTTGTGTGTCGGGGGCGAACGAGAGTCATTTTTCACTTTTGTTTCAAATACACAATAAATCTGATTAAGCGGCATCATTTGTTGTAATCTAATGTGCGAGCGCGCGCGTGTGAAAGATGAATTCGCGGCGGTGGTGGTCAGTTTCGGATCGGCTCGGCTCGGAAACAACTGTCAGATGAAAGTAGCCACGACTCGGCGTGGGAAGATTTATGGTCTGATTTTGAGCTTGTTGCTCAGATGAGGGGAGGTTCATCTTGGCTATGATGGCGAGGCAACAGGATCAGATTTCAACTCGTTTCAACGGAATCGGTCCAGTTAAGTAAGTAGGTGGTGGGCACAGATGGTGCGAGACAAAACGGTTCGTAACACGAGCATTCATTGTTAGTTTGATGCATTGGCTTTGGCCGCTTTGGCAGATTGCACATAACAGTCAGCGATCAGACTTGTGGGAATAGAAAGAATGTCATCTCTACAAATTGACTACGAAATTTTTGGGTGTTCTAAGTTGATTAAAATAGGGTGTCAATGCTAGTAATGGACCCCTTAGTAGCTGAAATTCATTCTCGACGCCTTTCCGTAATTATATATCAGGCAGATATACGTTTTGTAGAGTCTAATAACAAGTTCAATGTCTTTACTTCACAGTACACCCATGCAACATACAAAATCATACGATTTTCCCAAAGAAACATACATTTGGAAAACTGTTGTCCGAATGCCTATTATGGACCCTCCCGGGGTCCATAATAGGATTGTTTACAAATTTGACGTTGCGTATTATGGACCCTCCATTTGATTCCCATGTAATCCGGCTCGCTGCCGACGTGCCTATTATGGACCCACCTGGAAATGCGTATTATGGACCCTCTTGTGTGGTTTCATTTACAAAACTGTTCAAATATCTGTATTTATGCGCTTCAAACCAAATATTTTGCCTGAAACTGCTGACTAACAATGCAATCGAAGTTCCCCCGGTGGATTTTCATAGGAATAAGGTTGCTTTGAGTGTTTAATTTTATGTTTTTCTGTAGGGGGGTCCATAATACGCAAAGGGTCCATAACCGGCATCGACTCCCTAGTAAACATAGTAATTAATTCGAAGCTACTCCTTGAAACGATACTTGCGTTGTTTTATAAAATCCAGTTCATTAAATTAGCAAAGCCATGCTGAAGGTTTCTGGGTTCAATTCCCAGTCAGTCCAGGATCTTTTCGTTATGGAAATTTTAGAGTATCATTGTACCTGCAAAACGTATATCTTCTTCTTCTTCTTTTTTGCATTACGTCCCAACTGGGACAAAGCCTGCTTCTCAGATTAGTGTTCTTATGAGCACTTCCACAGTTATTAACTGAGAGCTTTCTTTGCCGATTGACCATTTTTGCATGTGTATATCGTGTGGCAGGTACGATGATACTCTATGCCCTGGGAATCGAGAAAATTTCCTTTACGAAAAGATCCTCGATCAGCGGGATTCGAACCCACGACCCTCAGCATGGTCATGCTGAATAGCTGCGCGTTTACCGCTACGGCTATCTGGGCCCCGTATATACGAATGCGAAAAATGGCAACTTTGGCAAAGAAAGCTCTCAGTTACCGATCAACGCTCCGTCATCGTAATTATCGTCATCATCAAAAGTTCAAAAGCAGTTACTCTGTTCAAAACTTAAAATTATTCGATAAAAATGCGTTCGCTGTGTTTCGGTTGGAGAATAGAATACATTGAACACATTTTCCTGTAAATTTTCTTGATGTTGAACGAAAAAAACTGCTTTTGAAAATTCCGAACTCAATTACGGGTCCTGCCCCCTTAATAACTTGAAAAAGCTTCAAAAGTCTGTCCTGTTGTGTGTTGGCACGATGTGAGGCGCGCTTAACCACTAAAAAACTTTCCCTACTGCTCCTGTGCTTCGTATATCCCTGAATCGAGGGCAGTCGAATATAACATGCTTCCGTGACTTCTTGATATATGCACAGGGGCGGACAATGTGGAGATTCTGCGTGTCCGAATCTGTGCTGTTATTTCCGGAAGCACCTTAGGAATGAGCCTGTGGGTCCACCTTCCTTTCTCCACTTCTGCTGCCACCTTGGCCATTATGTCCAACCTAAATGGTTTTCCTCACATTCCTAGTGTCCCTTTGTTGATAGCATGCGATGTCTTCAGCCAGAGTGATGCAGATGGGGATCATTCCGACGATAACGCACACCGCTCCGTTGATAAGTGCGGTAGCACTCGCCAGCCGTATAGCCATGAGCCGGCAATGTAGCTACCAGCTTATACTTATCGGTTACGTTTGGTTCCCAACGCTGCAGCCCAAGCCGGGACTCCGTACCTCAGTATAGACTATGATACGTCGCCAGCAGAAAATATACTGAGAAAAACGGGGCCCAGATAGCCGTAGCGGTAAACGCGCCAGCTATTCAGCAGACCAAGCTTGAAGGGTCGTGGGTTCGAATCCCACCGGTCGAGGATCTTTCGGGTTGGAAATTTTCTCGACTTCCAGGGCATAGAGTATTTCGTACCTGCCACACGATATACACATGCAAAAATGGTTCATTGGCATAGTAAGCTCTCAGTTAATAACTGTGAAGTGCTCATAAGAACACTAAGCTGAGAAGCAGGCTCTGTCCCAGTAGGGACGTAACGCCAGAAAGAAGAAGAAGAAGAAGAAGAAGAACGTCGCCAGCAGATGCCTCGTGCTGCTTCTTGGTCCTCCAATGTTGGGCATGATCCCAGCTACGGTGTTAGCTGCTTTCGCAGGCATAGTATATTCGGCTGTTGAAGTTAAGCCTGTCGTCGACCATGACTCCAAGGTGCTTTAAATAGCGTTTCGATGGGATTGCGTGTCCTCCGACATTGATCACCAACTGCTGAACTGCTTTGCAGTTGGTGACCAGCACCACCTCTGTTTTGATGAGCCAACTGCAACTTGACTCCAGTCATCCACGATTCAATGGTGTCTAGCGACTCCACCGTCAGCATCTCCACCTCCTCCTCAGTCTTGCCAGTTATCGCAAGAACGACGTCATGTGCGATTCCTACATCGTAGACAAAGTTCCCGTTCTGAAAGTAACTTTGCAGAACTTTACACAGATATTCGGGAACCCACATTCTGTGTAAGGTTGCGGCGATAGCCTCCCAACTGGCACTGTTGAACGCGTTCTTGACGTCTATTGTTACCACTGCGCAGTATCGATTGCCTCACCTCTTCTGCTTGGGCGCTTTCTCCGCGCACTGTCCGAATAGCATCCATCATCGAAGTATTTTTACGGAATCCGAACTGCCTTTTCGACAATCCGTTCTCGCCTTCCGTGTAGATCGTCAGCCTGCCGAGGATGACCTTCTCCAGAAGTTTGCCAAGAGTATCCAAGCAAGCATATTGGTCTATATGAAGCAGGATCTCCTGGCGGTTTTCCCGGTTTTGGCAGCAACACCAGCTTCTGTACCTTCCATCTGTCTGGGAAGCAGCCTTCCGCTAGACACTTCTGCAACACTGTCCTGAATATGTCTGGGAACGCCAAGATTGCTGCCCTTACCGCTACGTTAGGGATACCATCTGGTCCGGGAGCTTTCTTCAGCTTCAATCCTTTCGCAACCGTTATCAGCTCGGCGTTTGACACTTGTGTACCGGCATTTTCTTCATCTACGTCAGCGTACGGAGTGGGCAGCCACGCGGTTGGAGCACGCGTAGGAAAAAGACCGTTCACTATCGCCTTCAGTTTGTCGGGAAACATTACAGCTGGGGTAAATGGGCCCTTGATCTTCGCCATCACTACTCGATAGGCGTTGCCCCAGGGATTTGCGCCAGCTTCCCGGCACAACTTCTCGAAGCAGTTTGTTTTACTCGTTTTTATCTGGCGTAACAGGTACACCCGAAAATGGTTCGCCTGTGTTATCTTCATCATCATTACTGCCCGGCCATCGCCTTCTGATATTTGGGCCATTCGAAGCCACCCGTTGTACGGACGTTACCTTCCTCCACCTTACACAGCATGCACCTAGGTGTCTTCAGACAGTCCATGTCAACGTGACCTTTTTCACCACATTTCCCGCAGTGCTCGGACCTGTCCGGGCCTTTGCAGTTTATTGCCCGGTGGCTGAAATCCATGCATCTGAAGCATCTCTCCACCGAATTTGTCTCCCGAGGGATCAGTTTCAGCGGGCAAACCGACCATTCCACCTTGACCTTACCAGTCTCGACGAGTTTTTTGGCTGCTACGACTGGTAATCGGATCGTCGCTATTTGCATACCCCCGTACGTTCTCCTCAGCCGGATGAACTGCGGTGCTTCTTCCAGGTTGCATTGAGACAACAGTGCACCCCTCACGTCGTCTTCTGTTGTGATCTCGTCCAGTTCTCTATATTCGATCACTGCCTCCTGGGATAAGGCTCTCACGCTTGTCTCATTGCCCAACTACTTCGCGACGAGCTCCCGGCAAACTAATCGACGGATCTTTTTTGAGCTCAAAGAGCATATCACCTTTCTGGGTGCGCCTGGTTCTCACCACGATTTCACCCAGCTCCTTCAGCTCTGGATCCTCCTCCACTCTCCTGAGAATCGCCTTGTCACGTGCCTCAATGATATTCACAAAAATGTGTGCACTTTAACCATTAAATATATTTCTCCGTCAATTCAACAATATATGCATAGCGTGGATTTTTGAAACAATGTCTTTTCTAAATAATGGTTAACTGGCTTATAAATAAACTACTGCCCTTAGTGTCTGGAGTAAGGAAATTGATGAATGGAATCTCAAAACAGTTCTAATTTTGTTTCCATTCCAAAAGACGCTACGGAAGCAAAATACAAAGCAAGCTCCCAATTCCGTTTACTTCAAGCTCTAATTCCACACTTAACACATCCTAATCCAGGCTAATCCACAAACCTACTCTGGCAACCGACCAACACGCCATCGAGAATCGATATCACAGGCTTGGCAGCTCTTCCGTTGTCGTTCGGTTAGGTGACGTGGCTTAACCTAATAAACATTAACATTTTACGGCACACTTTTGTCGTTCCCATCGACTGCAACGATGATGGTGGTTGTT
>NW_018736455.1:0-35551 GCF_002204515.2 Aedes aegypti
AAAAACGCTAATTAACCACCGCATCAACCTGACGAAAACTCCATGAAATGGAATGGAATGGAAAAGATCTCCATGGGATAAATTTTTGCTTCGATTTGTTCACGGATAATATCGCAAGGCAGGTTTTCGTTGAAAATTATTATGAAGAAAAATCCATTTTCGTGAGAGTGAGTGAGCATTCTAAACCAAGGCAATAACCTTTCCAGGGATCTTTCATAAAGTATATTCAAGAAAATATTCAATTATCGGTCTGATTCCCGTTAGGATTCCAGCAAAGAGCTTATTAAAGATTAGACATCAATCTAAATGGAAATTTAACCAACATTTGCCCAAAATATTGCCAGTAATCCCTGTGTACCCTTCTAGAAATGTTTCAAAAGATCTTAATCGTTCACTGTCTCTCTACCAGCTCACCAAAAGTAAGTCATGGTGGCGAAGTACGAGTGACAAGCAATCGTGCCCCTCCGGAAATTAAAATAAACCTGAACTTATTTTTCAACATTTCCAAAACGAAAAAAATGCTTTCAGCTCAGAATATGGATTGCTTGTGGAGTAGTGTTTGATCCTTTGCTCGCGTTACTTGCTCCTGCGGGAGCGGGTGATGTGAGCAGGATCAATCGTGTTGCGCGTCGCTCGCGTGGTACGAATAAATAGTGGCACGGATCGCGTTATGTAGTGTTTGATCTGTTGATCATATCGCTTGCTTTTGCGAGAGTGAGCGAATGAACACTTGTTAGGCCGTTAAACGGGTTAGGCGTGAATGTATCATGGATCGCATCACCAACCGCTGGTGAACTCCCAGATCTTTACCTTATCCCACTTAACGCCAATATCCTTTCCATGACAACTGTGGGAGATGCAGAAGATTCTTCGGTCTCTAGTACAACGGTTGTCTAGCTAACATTCCTTCCCTTCCCGATGACCGGCGCCGTTATTTACTTTTAAAATTTGAGCTCTCGATTTGTGCACATTGAAGAATGGTAAGCTAATCCCAAGCCCCATTCATTTATTCCCTGTGCAACTTCGATTGCTCTAGTCAATCACGGAAGTAGCAACTACGAATTGTACGGTCATATATGCTCATGCTCAGCTCAGAATATGGATTGCTTGTGTTTGACATATTTGTTGTATAAATAGGGCTTTCCATATAATTTTCATTTCCTACCGTTCAGCTCTCGCAAGGACGTGCGCAGTACAATTTTGTCCAAGGTTGGAAGAAGAATTTAGAATTGAGAAAGGTACTCTCCATTGAGTTCCTTGAGGAATTCCTGTTAAAAATTTCTTGGGGATTTTAAGGTGAACTTTTCAAAGGATCCTTTCATAGATTTCTTCAGCAATTCTGAAATTTCCCCAATAGTTCAAGAATTTATTCAAAAATCCTTCATATGAACTTATACAAATCTTACATCAAAGATTTTTTTCCATGAATTCATTTTAAGGACCCCATAGGGATTAGAAAGGTGTAAACATTTGTTCAGAATTTTTCAACGATACGTTATGGGATTCCTTCAGTAGTCTTTCATTTGATTCTGGAATTCCTCCAACAGCACTTGCCAAGAGTTAGTAAATGGCTACTTGCGGAATTTCTCAAGTGATTCCTCCCCAGAAACACTTCCAAGCACTGCTGCGTGGATTTTCTAGAGATATTCATGCTAGGTTGTTTCACATTAATTTTTTCAAGGAAGAGAATCTACCACGGATCACCATAAAATTACCGTAAAATGGGGTGAAGTTGATCATTTTTGAGCGATTCTGTTTAGGAACGTCTGGTGGCATGCATGTATTATTATCCAAATATTTTTTTAAACCAGTACTGGTTGGACGTTTATCGAATTATGTAAACGTTATTTGAAGAAAATGATAAAATCATAACAAAAAAACAATTTATAGATATCAAAAAGGGAAATTTTTTATTCCGTTGTGAAGTTGATCAATTATCTGCGATATCTTTCCAAAAATAAGGAACTATGCTACTCACTAAATATGAAGTCGCTGAATCTGAACCAAGTCTCCAAAATCTTACAACTTGTTGATAAATCGGTTAATTTTAGAATTAAATTTTGGGAACAATTTTCATCCGGAAATAAATTTTGTTCCTCAATTCGCAACTTGGTTCAGAAAACAAATTTGGTATGTACGAAACAGTTTATTGAAATGGCGTCTTTACATTGCCTTGGCAAAAGTCGATTGGTTTGAGATGATCCCTTCAACAGTTTATAGAACTTTTCCTAAAAAACCCTGTTTTGCATGCTATAATTATCTTTATTGTCAAACCAAATTAAGAAAAAACAATAGTAGATATAATATAATACGTCACCACAGAAATTTTGATAATTAAATTTAAATTATAGCTCTCTTGTTGGTTCAGGAATGATGAACCTCTCCCCAATGATCAACTACACCTCATATTACGGTACTCTCTTTTAAAAATTTCTTTGAACGAATTACTTTAAAGATTTCCCCAAAATATATTCAAGTGCTCGTCTTGAAGTTGCTCCTGGAATATCACCAGGGATTATTCGTAGAATTACACCAGGTACTCGTCCAGGAACTTTTCCAAGAGTTCACTATGGATTTTTTTCTAATTGGTTCAAAATCTTTTATCCTTATTTTTTTTTTAGGATTTTCTTATGAAATATTGTAGGATCTCCTCCCAGAACTCCTTCAAAATTGTTTCAAGGATCCCTTTTGACTTTGCTAATGCGCCAGAAAAGCATCGCCCATGATTCTCAATGTAAAATCGACCTAAACGAACTAGGTACCGTACTGGGAGGCTTCATGCATATGAAAATACCTAACATAATCCATGAATGTATTTATACTGAGAGATGCTGATCCTGATGGATTTCAATTTCACTTATGTTATGGCTATTATACAGATATAGTGGACATGGTACACTTCCCCGTACCGTAATCCGGGGTAACATTGATCATTTTTTTGAGTTTTTCTCAAATTTTTCATTTCACAATACAAATGTTACAAGTTTTATATTTTTAAAACAAGTACTGCCACCCACCGCTCCTAACTTTATACTTTATTTTGTTTTTCGAAAGATTTAAACATGTTGAAATAAATGTTTTAAGTGATTTTTTGATTCAGCTGATATGGGGTAACATTGATCACCCAAGTAAACAACGTTCGATAATATTAGAAATGTCGTTACTTACTAAAATCATGGCCCCTGAAGCCGAATATGAAGACCAAACTCTTACAAGTCATTTACTTTTTGAGTTATTTCAAAATTAAAAACACCTTGAACCGCGGAATACGCCTAAAAGTAGGCAATTTCCTAAGGAAATTCTACATTCTTAATTGTAATTAGTTAATGTTGCCTAATTGAATAAACTTATGAAAGATTTGACAACGGAATCGTTTTCGGCGATGTCATATTTAGTAACAACCGCATTTTTCTTGATCACATCGTCTGCAGAACTCATGTGAGACATGAATTTTTGGTAGTGTCAGTGAAAGTGCTAGAAATCATTGATTCAAAAAGTTGACAAATTTACGCATGGAGTAAACGCAATTTTGGCAAAAACCTTAATTTTCATAAGCTTATGAATATAAGAAAGAGAGGCACTATTCATTATTCGAAAATGTTTCATCAATAAATCTTTATTTGAACTTTTAACGAGATGAGTCATTCCGATCAATGTTACCCCGCTGATCAATGTTACCCCGGATTACAGTACTTTTGAATGGGATGAGATAAGTGGATCAAATATTATTATCATATATTAGCAGTTGTTTTCCTTCAACTTCCTTTCATTCCTAGCTTAAATTTGTCAAACTGACCGGAAAATGTTCAAGTTTTCGTTTCGAAGTTCCTCCTGGAATATCACCAGGGATTTTTCGTAGAATTACACCAGGTTCTTCCAAGAATTAATTAATGATTTTCTTTAAAAATTTGTTCAAAAATCTTTTATCTTTGATTTTATTTACCGTATTTTCCTATGAAATATTGTAGGATCTCCTTCCAGAACGCCTTCAAAATTGTTAGATCCCTGTTGACTTTCCAAATGCACTAGGAAAATATCTCCTATGATTCTCATTGTCAAATCGACAAAACGATTAGAATGTACTAAGAGGCTTCATGTATTACTAAAGAAGATTAACAACTACCGAAAGCTAAACATTACATATATTTTGCAATTGGATTAAATGGACAAATTGATGTGAAGTTTTGCGAAAATGTTGCACTTTGCGAAAAAGGACCACGTGATTATTGAGCTGAAATCGAATTCAGATTAACTTCTGCGTTCATGAGTCCTCTCATGGCATAGGGGTAACGCGCCCTCACTAGAGATCAGGGAGTCGTGAGTTCGATTCTCACTGAGAAGACGTGTAACATTTTCGCAAAACTTCACATCAATTTGTCCATTTAATCCAATTGCAAAATATATGTAATGTTTAGCTTTCGGTAGTTGTTAAATTTCCACTCGGCTGGTTAGCCGTAAACCACGATTCATAATTAAAAACAAGTACTAAAGAAGATGTTTTTTTAAATTGGGTGAAATGAATAGGGAGATGGGCATCATGAAAGGTAGGCGAGCCTTCCAGGGGCTGTCTAGTGATTGCGTAAGCCAAACTTTTTGCTTGAAATTAAAAATAAATTGTAAGACGCGTAAGAAATCTCAAACCCTCCCTCTCCCCATAATATTATAAGTAATTTTTATACGGCCTCGAAGCAGTATACAACGAAGCATTCTGCATTTTGCCTCAATTTTGTAATATGAAAGGATTGGTGCAAAGCTGAGAGCTTCACAATAAATCGAGTAATATCACTAATGATTTCCGATGGATATTTCAATACATTTCCTTTAGAATTACTCCAGAAAAACGGCCATCCAGAGATTCTTTTCTCACATGAATTCTATTCTCACATGAATTCTTCTAGGAGAAACACCTTCTTCTTCTTGTTCTTCTTTCTGGCGTTACGTCCCCACTGGGACAGAGCCTGCTTCTCAGCTTAGTGTTCTTATGAGCACTTCCACAGTTATTAACTGAGAGCTTACTATGCCAATGACCATTTTTGCATGTGTATATCGTGTGGCAGGTACGAAGATACTCTATGCCCTGGGAAGTCGAGAAAATTTCCAACCCGAAAAGATCCTCGACCGGTGGGATTCGAACCCACGACCCTCAGCTTGGTCTTGCTGAATAGCTGTGCGTTTACCGCTACGGCTATCTGGGCCCTAGGGAGAAACACCTAGGATTTCATATATTTCTGCAACATCTTTCTAGGTTTTCCGTCAAGTTTTAAGGGGTTTCTTCGGTTTATTCCGGGAATTTTTGAAAATTCTTCCATAGGATTCGCTAGGATTTCCACCTAAAAATCTACATGGATTTTTCAAAGTGTGTCCATTGAATTTTCAAAGTTCCTTTCACAAACTTTTTCTGAATTTTGTCCACAGTTTCGTGTATGGAAGCTTCCAAGAATTCACAAAGAAAGTTGTTTATGAATTCCTCCAAAGAATTCTTCAAAAAGTTATACAGGGTTTATTCCATGAGTTACTACAGGAATTTCTTTGATTTTTCAGGGTTTTAGAACATTTCTCGCTCAACGTTTCTAAAGGACATCTAACATTGAGAGGCTCTCTTTGTTTACTTTCTCTTTCATTAATAACTGAGTCACATTAACCTCTTCTGTTGCATTTTATGTATGAAACGCTAGTCAAGGAAATTGACTTTCGATCTATAGTGGAAAACTTCCCAAAATATTTAGTATTCCACTGTTATAATCGAAAGAGAACGAGAGAGGAGAGAATCTCTCATTTGTACATAGGTCCTTTAGTAATGTTCCGCGAGATTTTTATTATCAACTAGTGGGCCTGGCAAACTTCGTCTTGCCATCAAGTAGGCTGTTGAAAAATGCTTTGGATCGTCCCATGAATATCCCGGTGAATATCCTGGGATTTTTATACACACAAACACGTCGGAACACTTGACGAACAAAACGGAAAAATAACCATTCAAATCGGTTGACCCGTTTGGAAGCCATTTCGTGACATACAAACACCACTCCATTTTTATTTATATAGATTTAAGTCCACGTCGATGCGCGCCGCCGCCGAATGTTATGAATCTCGTGACGCCGCTGTCGAAAAAATATTTCGGCGCACAGGTCTAATCACGCTTCACCAGAGGGGAAAGAAGGACGAATTCTCGCCGCTTAGACTCGTGTATGGAAGCTACGTTCGTTCAAAAGGAAGCAGCTGATGGTTTTCGCAGCTCCTGATCCTTGCTTGGCGTGTCAGTGTGCGAATGTGAGTGAAAGGACTCGGTTCAACCACGGTCATTGCTTTGGTCAGTGTTCAGTGATTTGTTGAACTGTTCTAAGAAAGTGACGAGTGTGTTGTGCTTCAAGAAGCTTCGGCCACCACCTACCAAGAAGGTAATCAATGACCCTTCGTCGCCTATCCATCAATAAGGTGGTCACTGGTCAATGCCTCCTGAATGGCTCACATGTTCTACGCCGTTTGTGGAAAGTTTAAAGTGAAAATGTCACGGCGGCGAAGGAAAAGGCTCATTAAATTTAGATTAGATCTAAATCACGTTTCGTGCGGTGTTTCAGTGTTGTTGAACCATCAGTGAAGATGTCGCGCGTGGTTTATTTCCAACCATTCGTTGATGGATGTGTTGGTGCACGACAGACATCGTCGCCGCCGTTGTAAATACGGATTGCAGGGGCGTCAAGGCGTTCTCGCGTGGGGATTTCTATGACACATACCATCACGGTGCTTTCCCAACCGGTATTAGCAGAAAAAAATCTTCATCAGATCTGTGATCACCAGTCGATTTGAGAGTGAGACTGAAAATAATCCATACATTTGATCTACACTATTTTCAGCGTAAATCTGTCGTGTCAATTCGCAAGGTGAAATAACGTGCAAAAACTTTAATTCTGTTAAGGTGAAGATGAATCGAAGTCAAAGTTCAAATTTTCAAGAGCACGGATCTGGAGAACCAAACAGCCGTTCAAGCTGAAAACTTAATCGATTGGTCATTAGCTGGTGGTGACCAATCGATTAGGTTTTCAGCTTAAACGGGTGTTTGGTTCTCCAGATCCGTGCTCTTGAAAATTTGAGCTTTGGCTTCGATTCATCTTCACCTTAAGGATTGACTTTGGTTCGATAGCAAAGTCTTTTGCACATGATTTGAACGTGTTTTACAATTGCGATATCTACCATCTATAGTAGAACTAGTTTACCGTAAAATCGGGTGTAATTGATCAGAAGGGTGAAATTGATCATCGTATCACACGATTTTATTTATGCGTAATGGAGCACAAATATCAATGTAAGCTGCAGTTAATGAACGTTGTTTGTCGTAACTATTGTCGAATTGTGTGTTGTGAAGTTTTTTGCGTTGAAGAGTGTTTATTACTATGAAAATGATGTAAAATTTCAAAATCATACACGGTACAGTATTGACAAACACCTATACACTTCTAATTCTAAGCAAGGATTTGAACATAGTATAAACCTGAAAGTTTGTGAGGATGCTTGAGATATATCCGCAAACCAGATTTCATCACCAAAACTCGTACCAATTAGCTCAAATGGTTGAAATAATTGAATTTCTGTTAGATATCATTGATTTCCTTAGGAAATTGCATACATTTAGGCGTTTTTTGCGTAATTCTTGATATTTAACTATTCGTTATTTATATAAATATTGCATTGTTAAGATTTTGACAAGCATATTTGGATTCAGGGAGCTCAAATTTACCTTGTAGAGTTGTTTTGAAAACTAACAATAATGGCATTGACAAGTGATCAATTTCACCCCGAAATGAGATCCCTTGATTTTTTATTTTAGAGATATATGTTAACACTAAAATTACATTTGTTAGAAAATTTCGGTACATGAGTCGATGAGGCTCACCTTCGTACTTGTTTTCCTGCATTTAGTTGTTTGGAATTGTTAACATTATAGAAAACAGACTAGAAAAACCGTGAAAAATGATCAATTTCACCCGAAATTACGGTACCAATCATGAGAAGTACTCATTTTCATCAACATGCGTAACATTCTTATTTTTAATGACTAGTGCGCCCGAAATGGGTACCTGTAGCAGATATTTACCGAATCACTAATAATTTCATCAGCATCTACAATTTGTAAATTAACCCCTCGACTGGCAGCTTTATTTTTTACCGCGGAAAAAATATTCAAATCGCGAAAACTTTTTTGTTTCTCAATATTTTTGCACCATTTTTTTCAAAAGACTTCTAGTTTAAGAATCCGTGTCGATATTTATCATTGGTGATCCAGTTTTGAAGATATTCCGATGTTCCTTGGGGGACTGACATTCTCCATATAAAATGTTTTTGGCGGAAATTTTGTTTTTGGTCAATTTATCTATATAAATAAAAATGGAATGATGTTTGTATGTCACGAAATGGCTCATGAACGGGTCAACGGATTTGAACGATTCTTTCTCCATTTTGTTCGTCAAGGGTTCCGACGTGTTTGTGTGTATGGAAGTTCCAGGATATTCACCGAAAAAGTCGTAAGAACGAGAGTGAACGGGACTGTCATTTTATATGGGACGATTCATAGCGGTTTTCAACAGCCTACTTGATGGCAAGACGAAGTTTGCCGGGACCACTAGGTAAAAATAAAAATAAAACGTGTACTATACAATGCCAGGTAATAAAGAGCTACTCTGAGAAAATCATACAAATCGGTTCAGTATTCTTGGAGAAATTTGAAAATTACGATATGAGTTTTTCTAGAGTTTTCTTGATTTTTATTTGTCCAGTGTGGTACCAGAAACATAAAAGCTCATTACTCAAAGACGGCTGCACCAAAGAGCTTCATTTTTTCACAACATACTCTCATTAATGTATCATTCCGAGGAGTGCATATCCGAATACGATAAAAATTCTGTAGCCTGAAATATTTAGGAAGGAAATTTTGGAATATCTTAGGATCCAGATGATCAATTATCAATATTGACATATTCTAAAACTAGAAGAGTTTTTTGAGCGCTTGTGAAAAAATGGTGCAAAAATATCGAGAAACAAAAAAGTTATCGCGATTTGGATATTTTTTTAGTGATAAAAAAAATAAGCTGCCGGTAGAGGGGTCAACGTATTTAACATATGAATTCAGATTAACGATAACGACTGGTTTTACACTTTCGATTGACGTGTTTTACAATCAGTTTTTGTAGACTCACACTCAAATTTCAATCAATGAGCTCTCTCGCGAGAGAAAACTCAAGAGATCCGCATAGCAAATCTCATGCTTGATATTTTCACGCAAAATCGCTCAATCACACTCAAGCCGTCAAAAATTATTCAGGCATAAAACTTGTTAAAATCGAATGTTGCTGTTTAGGTTAGAAATAATTATTGTTGATTTGTATAGGTATTCTTTACAACTGGATGGATTTAAAATAATAATACGCCATAATGCTGAGTTAAGCGTTTTTAGTGTCGTCATAGGTTTAAGTAGCATTTGAATGCCGTCAATCGACATTAAATGTGTTGAATTACCAACCCGCGATTACAAGCTATGAAAATCTGATAACTAATGTTTACTATGAGGTATTACGGAGCCAATCAGTGCCGGATTTGGCCTTCGGGGGGCCCGGGTCAGATATCATAAAGGGGGGGGCCCTTTTATACAAAATTCAGCACGTTTTGGAATTCCTCAAACCAACGTATTGAATTTGAGTTTCGAACGAGATGGTCGGTCCAAAAATATGAGGGGCCAGATGAAAAGTGGATTGTGAGCTATATACATTAAAAAAAAAAATCAATTGTTTTCAAGTTTTCAATAATGTTTTTGGTGATTTTTCCGTTCAATATAACAATTCGTAGAAGACTTACTCGTTTTCTGGCTTCTATATAATTTGTATAGAGTGAAACATTGCTAAAAATCTACAAAGCCGTTATACTTCAAAGCTTTTTTTGATTCCATTAACTACAAGTTTCCAATTTGCCTCCGGTACCAACGCCATTAAACGAAAATCAAGCTACCACGATAGACCTCCCAAGACGAGCAGCAGAGAATCCTGATCCCAATCCCTACCATGTTCTTTCTTCAAAAATTGTGACCACTAACCTCGAGTTGCCACGAGTACCGTGGCTCCATCCCATATTATTTTATACTGCAAATTCAATTAATTGTAAACACTAAAAATGAATTTCGGCTCCGGAAAGCGTTAAACGCGTTTGAGCCTCAAATAAACGAAATACTAAAAAAAAGGTTTGTCTCTGGTTGGGAAAAACAAGTAATTTCAGTACTGGCAAGAATAAATTGTGTACTTTAGGCTGATATATTGAAATTAAATCTGTGAATAAATCATCAAATTATATGCAAAAGCGTCTAAGTTTTTAAGATTTTAAACATTTTGCCAAAAAATGTCCATATTTTGAAACTCAGATATTTTGGAAACAATCAATTTACGATACGTATAATCTTCTACCAAGTTTTGCATTTCATCTAAGTGAAAAAAAAATGCAAAAGCATGCCTACTTCATATCATATCAAATCAAAAACATTCCAATTTAAATTTTCTGGCATTTTTTTTTTTCAAAATAGTATTCATTTCAATATTTTCTAAACTCTTGAAAAAAATTGATCAGTTTCCCATGAATCAAATTTCAAGTTATTTATGAGATGTAATTCAAATTTCAGGTCAGTCGATTCGTTAGAAGCTGTTACACAGTTCCCTAAACTTAAACATTTTGTATGAACATCGTATGTATATTTTATGAAGCCATTACTGACGCAAAGCTAAGCTTATACTGAATTCAAAGAAAACTATCAACTATGACAAACAAAATAGAATAGATATTTAAAAATACAGACTACTGCGTCACAATTGGAAAGTTGGCCGAAACGTTTTAGTTATATGTTCAAACTAGTGGGCCCGGCAAACTTCGTCTTGCCATCAAGTTGGCTGTTTAAAAACGCTATGGATCATACATCATCATACCCATACAAAATGACAGTTACGTTCACGCTCGTTTTTCCGACTTTGCCGGTGAATATCCTGGGATTTTTATACGCACAAACACGTCGGAACACTTGACGAACAAAACGGGAAAATAATCATTCAAATCGGTTGACCCGTTCGGAAGCCATTTCGTGACATACAAACACCACTCCATTTTTATTTATATAGATGTCTAAAGAGAAAATATTGAAAGGTACTTCAAAATGTTTTTTGTTCTCAATTTTGGTTCCACGGGGGGCCCCCTTAATCGGGGGGCCCGGGGCATTTGCCCCCTCGGCACCCCCCCAAATCCGGGCCTGGAGCCAATTGCATGGGATGATGCCATTTCCAAGCTTTCTGGTCAAAGGTGTTGTTTATTGTGTTCTAATTAGGGGTCATTCAAATATTACGTAACGCAAAATTTGTCAATTTTTGACCCCCTCCCTCCCCCACGTAACAGCTTTTGTATGGAAATTTTTAAATTTTTGTATGAACCGTAACACTATGTCAGACCCCCACCCTCCCCCTGTTGCGTTACATAATATTTGAACAATCCCTTATGCCTGCATTTAATCATAGAAGATTTGATAAAGCATTGAATAAAGTTAAATAGCCTTTGTAGTATAAAACTCTAACAAGCACTTTACCTAGATTACCGAGGAGGGTTTTCCTTAAAACTTAGTTGTGGGTAGAGTTTTTTGATGATATATTTTGTTTGAAGGGGCTATATAGTGCATATTAACATCAATCTTTTAAAACTCAACTTGCTTGTCTCATTAGTACAATGCTAAAACATCAAGTTAATGCCAACTTACCTCTAATCTCATACTTTCTGATGATGGAAGCCATTTTTCTTGTGAATACCCAATATAATTATAAGATCATTCTGCGGATAATGATGATGATAAAGATTAAAAGTATAATTGCAAATTTGTTGAATTATCCAACTGCTATTGATAGCATATTTGCCCCGTGGAACGGAAAGTCCAATCTAGTGGAGCAACTTCCTGTACACGGCAGATGAGATACATGTGATAAAATTTAGCTTCAATGCGTATAAGTCGTTCATAGATTTAAGAATTTAAACAATTAATTAATGATACACAAATTTCATTATGAATTTTTGATAAACAACTTGATAAAATAAAGAACAAATCAAGTTTTATTGCTTAAGGCTGAAAAATGTATCTTGGATAGTGCGTTTTGCGTGTATAATTTGAGCATTTATGGCAAAATCCAATAGAAATGTCCAAATTATTTATGCGTAACGGTCTGCCATATAACTTGGAAAACCCTACAAACAATAAAACAGCAAGTCTTTCGTTTTTAACTAATTTGACTGATCTAGCTTTTTATGAACGTTAAGTTTATGCTACGGCTTGTCTAAAACCTGTCACTATTAGTATATTAGTGCGAATAATTCAATTTAAGAACATTTTACCTAATGAAGTACTTTGTGCCAGGATTCTTAAGATCTAAAGCTCAAACAAATGCTCATATCGTACGGAACATTCACCAATTCACCTTAAATAGTGTCACAAAATACAAGCGAGATTTAATTAAAAAGAATTAATATTCATTGTCGCACAATGGTCCAGATTTCCAAATAGCTGTCAAAACCCAATTTCCGAACTAAGTTTTCAGTTGAAAAACAAAGTCAAACATTCATCTACTATACCAGATAGTTAAGACTACATACGAGAATTTAAAAAGAAAAAAATTTTGTACATGTTAGGACGTTTAATAGCCGCACATGTTCGTAAACCTAAATTTTTGGTTCAAAACCTACTAATTCATTTTCAACTAAACCCGTGCAAATTTGGGTTGCAGCATATTTTTTTTCTCATCTATAACTCATTCTTATACATATTCAGCATTCTCGAATGAAAATTTATATTAAAGTGCCGTTAACCTTATTAAATTAATACTTATTCTTGTAGGTACTTCAAACAATTAAAGAAGAGCTTCTTTATACTGTAAAACCGCTCTCCGCCACTCTCCGCGGGGATATCTTGCCCAAACGGGCTTTTATGACTAAGCAATGGATTGAAGAAGATTCTCCTTACCTAAGTTTGCCAAAACGATAGTGTTTTGAAAAAGTTGAAGGTAAAAAAATGTATGAATAACAGTATTTTTGTAAGAACTTTGCTCTATGAGAACCAAAAACTTGTGACTTGAGCAAATTAGCGCATTTATTTTTTCTTCGTAGACTGCTCCAATTTCCATTTTTTGAATAATAAGTGATTCCTTATTTGTTTTCTCTACAGATTATTGTGGGATTTATGTTTTTTTTTGTTTTTTTCTTTTTTAAGAAGTATAAACCTTTCTAACGCAATTGTCGGGTCGGGTCGCCACCAAAGCGGACGGCGTACAAATCATTTGCGATGTGCTTTTACGCTGCATTCTTACAATTTTTTAAGTATTACGACGCTCATTTTAAATCACATCTAGAGACAGCGGCAACGCGCACTGTCAAAATTCAAGTAGGCTTGTTTTTTTTCGTTCTTCAAGGACGCGAATGTTTCTAATGAACTAAATCTGAAGCATTTTATGATTTTTATTATCACTGTGACGGTATATCGACATCATCAGTTAATCGCACTCCGGGTGTTTTTCTTGCAGAACACAATGAACTTATATTCACATATTATTTGCAATACTTGAGGACCGAGAAAATTATTTAAAAAAATAGTGTTTTTTTTTTAATTTCTGCCAGATACACGAGATTAATATGTAAGGGGTCGTCCATAAATGACGTATCATTTTTGGGGGAGGGGGCTCCTCGAATTTGTGACGATGTGTGACGAGGGGAGGGAGGGGTCCGAAATTGTGGACGTAGCATTTTGAATAATTTCGTTAAAAAGAGTACAAAAATATGACAACCAGTTTTTTTATCAAACTTCTTTGTCTGAATTTTTAAACTTAAGTTAAAAATGATGATTCAGCTTCAAAACATCAATATTATGAAATTCAAAAATTTCTAAGAAATTTATAATTCTCCTGACAACCAAATAGATTTTATGAAGCTTTAAATAGTTATGTTAATTTTATATTGTATTTGTGTCCAAACTATTTTATTTATAAATTAACAAAAATTAAAAGTTTAATAAGTTAAGTAAAAATCAATGATTTGTTGGCGTGGAAAATATTGTTTTTCCATTTATCAACAACACATAGAATCAATTGCTTTACTTTAATTCATATTTTCTGTTGGAGGGTTATTTCCTCAAAAGAGTATAATATGCTCATTTAGGTAAATATTAACGTTATTACAGTAAAACAAGATATTTAAGTGCGTTCAATGTTACAGGAGATCTCCACTCAGTCAACTCAACAATTCATTTTGATATATCAATATCTTGATGGAACAGCCTGGGTAATAATAGTCTGGATAATCTTCCCATTATTTTCAGGATTTTCGTGCATTTTATTTTCTTTTAAGTTTTCATTAAAAATGTATTCCAGTGTTTCTTTACAAATTATCCCAATAAAAATGGTGTACTTGGCCTTATTTGTCTTTAATTTGTGTAAGAATATTTCAGTATAGTTGACGATGATGAAGTTGAGTTGAAATACTAATAAAGATGATCGCATAAAAATCGCTTATTTCAATTATTAAAATTGTTATTTTTTCTCTATCTAACCACTGTTTGCTGACTGGGTTAAAATTTAGCGATTAATTACGGAGATATTTTACAAATTAAGGTATTTTGTTGATAATATTCACTGAAATTTGTTTCTCAACCACGAACAATTTTTAAAAAATCCTTTATTATAACAAAATTTCTGTTCAATATTTTTTAAAATATTTTGAAGCCTTACTCATTGCTGCTAGATCTATCAATCCGAACTTGTTTTAGGTTTTAACAATAGCAAAAGTGCTACAATTCAAATTTACCCAAATTAAATTTAAACGGCGAACAAAAAATAAGTTAGTTTACACTGTTTTCCAAATGATTTTTGAGCGCAACGGTATATCAAACTATCGTTCGTCAGATTATCCTAACGTTTCAGTCAGTAATTAATATCAAACTTTGAATTTCTGGATTTTAATGTTTCGTTTTAGCCCAATCGCTGAGGAAAACAAATATAATATACTACGTATTTTCCTAGGGGGGTATCAGCATTTGTAACAAAATGCTACGAGGGGGGAAGGGGGTGTAGAAAATCAGTGAAAAAATGCTACGTCATTTGTGGACGGCCCCTAACTGAAAATATTTCAAAGTCAAGTAAAACGTAACAGGAAATTGTTAAATTATCGATCACTACAGCTATCTTACTAAATGGAAGAATTCACATAACATTTCATTATATTACATATTACATTATTAATTCATATGTAGCAATGTACATTTTGTTATTTATAATATGTTTTGTATCTGAAACGTGCAGAATTCGGTTAAACATCAATTTACTGTTAAAATAGGCGTTATTAACCAAATTTAAAAAAAATAGTTCTTGTTGCACAGGTTGTTGGTTAATTATGAACAGCATTTACATCGTTTATTGTGATAATTCTATGACTTAAGACGATAAGTAGTATTCGAATATTAAGTTTTTTTTTAATAAACCTTTAAGACAGTTACGTTTTAATTTTTTTATGATTATTTCAAAAAGTACAGGTTTGAAGGGGTTTTTTGAAAAAATAACGGCGTGGAGTGCACTGTGATCGTCCGTCTGGCCGAATAAGATGGATGAGAATGGCAATGCACAAAGGGAAAACTCCGATTGCGTGACTCTTTCAGTTGTAGTAAGGCATGGTGAGACCACAGCCAAACAGACATTCCACGTAAACAGACGTGGGCATTTCCATCCCCTACTCATTCAACGATCTTGTTGTATAAAACAGTATTTCGTGGAAAATGGTCATCAGATGATGATGCTATGAACTGAGTGATGCATTGTAAATAAATTTGCTCTAGGCGTTATATCCGTTAGTCTGTGGTGAGACGATTGCTTTTCAACCAACCCATCTTTTGCGTAGTTTTGAATTGAATGAAAGTTCGTTTTGCTTCATGCCGGGTACGGATAGCGTGTCAAGCAAGGATAGTTTGGTTGTTGTCGTAATCTTTGTTTATTCCGAATCGTATCGAATCAAACGGCTGCCACCACCGAGTAGGACGATAATGCATATTGAAACGTTGTTGGTTGTTGAGGCAGCTAGCTAGAGGTAATCGGTGGAATAAACATTTTTTTTGTATCGTAGACGTGAACTAGACGTCCTGTTTCTGTTGGTGTGGCTTTTGATGTACATAAATAGCGATTTTAATGCTTATTGAACACAAAAAATCGAATCTTTATGATCTTTGCTATTTGAGTTACTTTCCTGTAGGTTAGAAAAAGAATAGAATGAGAATTATTCAGATTGAAACATATACTTTACGCTGAAATATATAACGTATAATGATATATAGCGTAACCCGACCAGAACCACATAACAAGATTATAACACATTCCTATCAGCAGCAGTTAAAAATAACAGAAGTTGATATAATTTTGTTATCAAGATGGCTTTGTTCTCAACTTGTTATATTTTTAGTAACACATGTTTAACAACATTTGTTATATTTTTGACATCGCTTTTATAAATTTGTTGCAAATAACATATACAGTAACATAGTTTGCAATAATTTTGTTATTTTGTAACATCCTTGCAACACATTCTGTAATAATTTTGATATAATTATAACAGGGTTTGTTATATTTTGGTTTAATTTGTTGCAAATTTTGTTCGAATTTTTGTTATTTTAACTACTAACGGTACATGTTATATAACAACTGGTGATATAAAAAAAAATCATATCAGGGGAACACATTTTGTTATAATCTTGTTTCTTCCATCTGGTCGGGAAACTTAACTCTTCATTACCCTACTCCGCCCCTTATTGTATTTTCTGTCATTTTCTCGTATCTCAGAGAATAATATGTTTCCAATTGATGTTAAAAGTCCTATCTTGTATAGCACGGAACGGATCTCAAGTTTTCCATTATCATTAGAGCAGTTTTATGTTCTTCAAAATATATTGAATTCTGTGAGTGATTACAACAGTACCTCACTTTCTTAAATTCAAGAGGTCATTAGCTAATTTTCTTTCAGAATAACCTTGATTCATAGATTCTTATTGTCATTTTTTTCATGAAAAGATCCTAACTAACTTTAATCTAAGTCCTTTGAATGAGGGGATCGAATGACTTCTGCTAGAAGCACTGTTAAAAAATTTCCTATGATATTTCTTTTTCCAAATAAAAACAATAAATACACCAAGAGTAACTAAGATTCGTCTATATTTTTTCAATTTTTTTTTGTAAATATATATGAAGATTTTTTGCAAATATGTGCTAAACATCTCACTCGATCTCTATTAAGATCTGATAAAAGTGCGTCAAAGATCTCACCCGAGAACAACCACGTATCTTACAAGAAGTGTGGGCTTCGTAGCCGTGCGGTTAGTGTCACCAGGCATTTAGCCGCATCGTGCTAGGGAGTGTGGGTTCGATTCCCGCCTCAGACTGGTAAACTTTTCGTGAGGAATGTTTTCCGACTGTGCCACTGGGCGTTGCATGCTAGTCCGTTGTCTAGTGTGGTGCTTCCTTCAAAGGGCATAAATGCCCACTGGAAGCATTAACGTGTCAGTGTCTTTAAGTCTTTAAGTCTGTGAAAGTTTGTGGAGAGATAACAGAGTTGATTTCAGCAAATTACCAGAAATTTAGTATCGAATTTGTCTAGAGCTCATTAAATTTTTCGTTTATGATCATATGGACGTCACCGTTCTGATAACATAAAAACACCCTTATCGATATTTATAATTGTTCGAGGCAGTCAACTATCGACCTGACCTCAATTAGCCCACCTCGATGTTCACATATATAACACGCAGCAACAGAAACAGAAGCAATTAGTTAATTGAATCAATCATTCCATTTTGGTGGCCTGATGCGAGCTTATAAGCCGCCGCTAGCTATCTTATTCACGTCAATCATAACGATTCCAATGAACGCCAACAAACATATGATAGTGTGGTGGGTGTTTTGGATCCCATGAGTAGTATGTTTTCTACATATTGTGTGGTGTTCGCTATCGAATGACTGGAATTTCCTTTGAAGCAACAATAATGATAGTAGCACACAAAATTCATTAGCATATGTTGTAGCATTTGGTTGTTTAACCAACTGTTAGTTTCAGAACATATGCTACTAGCATGTCAGATAATAAATGCTCGTGTTGAGTTTGGCTTGGTCCTTAAGGGCAGCACTGTTACGACTGGTAGGAAAAGTAGGCCGTTATATTGTTCATCTTCTAGATGAAAAGTAGGCTCATAGGGCAAGTGTACCATTAGTGGTGCACCTAAGGGAAAACTGCTAAAACACGGTGTTAAGATCATGAAATATATGATTTTAACGTATCATTCGATAGATCTCTAATCCTTCTATCATTCAAATGTATAAAAATCACGATTCATTTGAAATTTCCCTGCAAAAAGCCTTGCACCAATAATAGGAACACTGTTCCTTTAGTGGAGGTATATTTTAAGGATGGTTCCTTTAGTGGCGCAAACCATTGATTTCTTATGGGACCCTCCACTATGGGTACTGATGCACCACTATAGGTGCAAAGGAGCAAAAAAATTAAGCAAAATAATTGTTTTAAATAGTTTTACGGTTAAATTTCATGAATATTATTCGATTACTTGTATCATTTTCGCATCGTACATAATACAAAAATATCACATAATCATTTATTAGCGCGAAACATGCCAAAACACACTACCTCCACTAAGGGAGCGTTTGCCCTATACAACGGAATGGCAAAAATATATTTTTTTCAATTTCCCATCGTACACGCAAAAAAATTGTGCGGTAAAAACTACCATTTTAGGGGGTTAACTTAAGCGCTCGCACCGGCAATTTTCAGCAGACCAGAAATGCGCTTGATTTTACCATGTCTGTAGTTGGAATCAGATTGTTGTAAATTATTTCTGTCAAATGTACCAGTAATGCGGTGGGGTGTACCGTAAACATAGTAAATTGGTCTGAATTTCCATGGTAGTTTTAAGAATGGGCGTAGTCAGCTAAAATAGTTATTTTTACTACAGAATTTTTTCCCGTGTAATAGGCCGTTTTTCATCACGCCAATCTGTCATGAAACGGCCTACTTTCCTGCACTGAAGTATGCAGCGCGTGAATAATCATTACACAACTGAAACCAGAGCTGTAATGATTCATTACGCAACGCTTTCTCATTACGCAACTGTTTTGAGTTGCGTAATGAATCATTACAAAACAATTTTTCAGAATTTGTAAAATGATGGTCAATGCATTCCGATATAATTTGATAAAATTTGTTGTAAAAATCATCATTCTGCAACTTGTTCCGTAATCTACTATTCTCTTTGAGCTTAAGGTTGAGCATTGAGCACGTAAACATAATGTTGCCACCCACTCGAGCCACCCGCTAAACCACCCTCTCGAGCCACCCAACACGGCGGAGCACAATGTTATGTGCGTCGGCCAAAAATAAATCATAATGTTCCATGTATACCTCCACCTACAGAATTATGTAGGCAGTATTACTTGCACACATTTCATACAAATGTATTATTGTCGATATGAATTCTTCAACAACTTCCTTAAAGCTCATAATCACAATTGATTTCATTTGATAGTAGAAACATGTTTTTTGACCAAAATTATAAGCATTTTTCACACCATGTGTGTGTTGTTTACTTTTTTTGGCAGTTTTCTCCTCTCTTCTCTCGCTTCTCACGGACGGAGAAAGTTGCCATCAGTATGCATTTGAATTCTACAGTCAATTGTACAGTATAATATCTAATATTCATTTTTGCTGTTAAATTGCGTCGTACATTGTTTTTCTCATGCTTAAAAATTTTTTTCAACACTTGTGACATTGTACACCTTCTGAGTGTTATGAAATTGTAAAATACGTGGTTGTAGCAAGTGTATGAATATTCAAACAATTTTAATTCCAAACATAAAAACTGACATCACTTCCAATCAGTGAGAGTTGCACGTCCGATTCATAAACAATGTTGGCCCTGTGAACTCGTATTCCGGTGTTATTTTTCAAGCACAAATCGACGAATTTAAGTGTTTTATTACTCCCAGCAGTACGTCGCGAGAAAACATAAAGTGTTACAAGTATCGCATCAGATTTTTGAATTGTCACGGTGAGTAGAAATACCATGAAAAGTGAATTTAAGAACGGGCACCGAAAAGCCTTCAAACAACAACACGGTGCGTGAAGAAGAAGTGATTCGGTAGTGCGTCATATTGAACAACACAAATCACAGCAATAACTACTTGTTTGCATTCAAAAACAGGTAATTTGTGAAAAACACATTATGGAATGCTTTCAGTTAAGGACATATAGGAAGGAATCCCTGTCATGGCAGTGAAAATGGCTTCCTCACATATACAAACACATTTCTGGAAGTCCACATTATTTCTCAAAATATTTCACTTACTTACGCTAAGTTCACTCCCAAATTGCTAACGAGACATCAGAACACTATTACCTTACGATTTCCGTAGTTCTAACACCAGTAGCTGGTGGAAATTTCATGAACCGTGCTAATTTACAACACGGACTTTTAACTTTGCTACAATTGTTTACACTTATCCGCCTGCGAACGAAGAACACTTTTCGCCTAATTTTACAACTTTCGCTAAACGTAGAATCTCCAACACAGTTTACTTTCACTACTTGTTAATTAAAAAACAATTACTGGTTGATTTCTGATGAAAAAAACTTAAAATTTCACTAAACCGTGCTAAAAACAATCACTTGATCAAAGCATTTTGCTTTTTTTATTTTTCTAATTTTACGCCTGGCTGCTCGCTTGCAGGGCTGTCAGATGCGTTGATGGATACGTTCGACATCAAGCAATCTTATTTAATCGAAGGGGAAAAAAATCAAATTGTAGAAGAGATTACTGGCAACAACGTCTTATCAATTATAATTTCACTATTACCAAGAAATAGGAGATTATTTTTAGTGTACCACTACTTTTATACAGTTATTAGTGGATTCAAAGGAGTTTCACCTTAAGAAACCACCGCTCTACAATAAGGTTAGTAACTTCGAATAACCATTTTTTGTGATCGCTCTCCAAAACACTGTGAGAAGCGTGGGAGGAGGGAGTGGAAAGTGAAGGGGGAAGTAAGGTGCCATATTAGAGGCCATTTTGGTACTCTTGGAGATATGTCCTTAACAATATGTTCCCTTATTGTTCACGCTACAATGATCAAAATATGATGAAAATTGCACTATTTTTCACGTATTCACGTTGACTTTTGTAAAAACAATCAATTTTCAGTTGATTTTTCTATTATTTCATTGTTTCTCAATAGCCTGGTAAAAGGTAATATAATATACAGATTTTTCTAACGTACTGTACATCGTGAAACTATTAGAATGTGTAAATTATTGGGACAGTTGAACGAGAAAAGTATTTAGTTTTATACACTAAATCCTGTTTGGAGTGAAATTGATAAACATGTAAACATCATCAACAAAATCATAATGATAAACCAAAATGAGGCACCAGTAGTGGTTTCTGAAGTATAGTAGGGGAATAACTGACATTTTTACTCCCAAAGTGATTTTTTCTTCAAATGTTTATTAATAACATCTTTTTCGGCGTCTTAAGTTCTGTTTTTTTGTTTTTTCATCAAGATTTTACCGTTATTTAGTGCTGATCTATATATATCCGTCGTAATAAAACGGTAATGCTTTGAATGGAGAATTAAAAATTTAATGGAGACAAGAATAATCTTATTAGTTATTTGAATTGACTAGTAGAGAGTTTCGCTTGTGATGAACCTAGTTATAAAGCATATCCATATGACCCCATATGCCTCTTCTTTGTCAGTAGTATTAGGAAATAAAGAAAATTTCATTGCAAGTAGAGTTGTATGCGATGTTCATACGGTGGCACACTTGCCCCATAGTGTTGAATAACAAAACAAATACTTTTTGAAGTTATATGCTTTTTAAATGGCACAGTGCTTATGATAAGATGTGAAACTAATATTATGTATCCGGCAGAAATAAGGACAAGCATTTTTTTTTTAATTATATTTTCTCAATCTTCAAGTGTCGCAACTAATATTTGAATAGTGCGATGTGTCCATAAACATTGTAAGAATGCAGCGCCACACTTAAAAACTGATATCAAAAAGCAACGAATTGAGGCGCGTCGCAAGTCTCACTGGCGCGATGCGGTTTGGTGGCGGCGCGACAATATCATGAGCCTAAATTCGTTGGTTTTATAAGCTTTAGACAAAGTTAGACAACAATTTGCTTAAGGTGGCACACTTGACCCAAATTCCGATATTACGGCTTTTCCTCTGCGATACGGAAAATCGCATCCTAGCGAACATATTGACTATAGATGTGAAAATAACAACAAAATCCATCCAAGTCAGCGGTAAACATACCGTGTACGCACCAAACTTTGCGCAGTTAAGAAATTATCATCGTATTTTTGCTTTAAATAAGGCTAAAATATGTATATTTTTATTCAAACTTCTGCCAACGATAGGCTTTTAACCCTTCAGTAGAACGCGTGATTTAAAAAAAATAAAAATGATTCACAAAAAATTAAAAAAATGCAAAAGGTGATGCAACACCTTGTGCCTAACATTGCGCACAAAATCTGAATTGTTCCTAACTTTGCGCATGATGTGCCTAACTTTGCGCATGCCTTAAATTGCTCGTTTACTCTAAATAATTTTACTTTTTTACTGGTTTTGTATTAAATAAAAAGGTTACAACTAATATGAGTTTCATCAAGAGTTTTTTCCGCGAATTTCAATTTAACTTATTCAATTACCTCAAACATAGAGTGCCCTCGAATAGTAATTTACTCTGTTCTTATTTTTTTTATAATATATTCACAAGATTACAATAATAATATATTCACAAGATTACAATCCGAGCAATATAGTTTACAGCCGCAGCTTATGCCTATTTGTTATCGTACGTTGCTTTATATGACTTATTCTCTTGTTTTTTTTTTAATTTTTAAACTGAGAGATGTATCGTTGATCTCTCGCGATTAATTATTTTTTATCTATTTTCCGCCAGTACGGATATTCCATAATTGATCGCTTTTTGCTAGACAACTGGAGCTTGAATCATTGTCCTTCAACTGGGAAGCCAACCTTTGCGCTATCAGTTATCCAAGTTTACAGTAATAGTCTCCTGTGTTAATAAAGTGGATTTTCCGAGACTTTTCAATGCACACCTTGCCTTCAGCTTCATACGAAAGGTACTTTCAAGAATATTACATGTAGCCGCTGCCTTATGGATTGAGTGACCATTCCTGGTAAGATCGACAGATTTTGTCATTTGCAAGGACGTACATGTATTTACGTGCCATTCCGAATTGCTAGAAGTGCGCAAAAATTAAGACCCTCGTGTGAAAAATGGGTCCTAACATTGCGCATCGCTTTTTTTCTAATAAAATTTCAACATATTATATGGAAAATAAATGGAATTACTAGAATATTACCTTTCTTGTAAATACACCGCAAATATACTTTTCACAACACAGTTTTGTTCATAAAAATGTTGATTGTTTGCAGAGCCACTCCTTAGCGCTTGTTCTAAGACGGTGTAAAAGTACACGTTTATGCGTATGACGATAAGGTTTTTTGTTTATTTACTAACATTAACGAGGGTTTCTTAGTAAACAAATGTATGTCAAATACTTATTTCACATAAACGAACATGTTGCTGAAACTGAATTGTTAAAAAAATCAAAGATTAATTATCATTTGTTCGTGCTTCTTTAAAATGCGCAAAGTTTGGAACTGCGCAAAGTTAGGTGCGTACACGGTAAACTGAAAATTATTTATAAACTATTGCATCTCGACGTCGCAATCAGCAGCACCGACAGAGACGTATTTGTGTTTGTAAGTTGTGTTCGATGTTGTCGGCGTCATTTATCGTTGGCGCTGGCGTCACTCTCAAGGCTATGTTGACTTTCTCTGTGCGTCTACCGAATTAATGCAAGGCGTTTGAAAGCGCACTTAGAATACCAACAAACACGTGGTCGCAATGTTACGTCACTCAAGAACATGCTTGGCGTTGGCTTGTGGTGACGACGATGCGATGACGAGCTGAATCTTTCCGCTGCTACTTCGGGCTGATCAGCGATGGTGCCAAGGAGTTTCTAATATCGTCCAAGATTTTCTCTTATGGATTTCTGTCAAACTTCTACTGAAAGTAATCGAGCAATCCATTCTGCCATATTTTTTCATTTTTCCTCAGATTCTTTAACTTTTCAGTCGTCGCGCTAATTTTTGTAACGCGAGTAGTCGTGCGTTGTACTTTGTACAACACCCTTGGTTTTGCGAATATCCCAGGAGTCTGACCATTTAGAAAGATGACGTCTTCGGCAAAATTGTTCAGTAGCTCAAGGGCTATCATTAAGTCAGACAAGAAATTCGGGATTTTGCCACTAGGCGGCGCTAGTGAGCATGAAACATTTATTTCGCAAATATCTCAGGAGCCTGATCACTTAGAAAGATGGCGTCTTCGCAGAGTTGCTCAATAGCTCAAATTATGTCTTTGTTTAATCCTTAAAGTTCAAGATTTCGTAAAATAATGATAGTTCCTGAGCTTCTGAATAACTTTGATGAAGGTGCCTGTATAAAAAGTCAAGTTCCTGTAGTATCCGTAAACAAAAATTTTATGCTCACTAGCACCGCCTGGTGGCAAAGTATCCTATTTCTTGGCTCAAATTTTCTTTCCTATTTCTTGGCTCCTTGAGCTACTGAACTACTTTGCCGAAGACACTATCTTTCTAAATGATCAGGATCCTGAAATATTTGCAAAACAAAAGTAAAACTTCCATGCCCAATAGGGCCACCTAGCGGTCAAATTCCTAATAATATGAGGTACCATCAGAGAGCGCTTCACTTCCAGAACAACTTTACTAAAGACCCCAAGTTTCTACATTATCTGGATTTTGAGATATGCCGATTTAAAACTGTGGTTTACTCGAACCGTATATTATTATGCAACTTTCATGTACATTTGTTGATTTTACCGCATTATAAAGGGTATACTGTAAATAAAACTGTCGAGTATTGTGCTTAAGAAGATTCTTGAGGAATACATTTTCACAACTGTTGTACAAAGTACAACAGCGTGACAGCCCGAAGGTTAAGGAACTTCTTCGACGATTTCCCAAGTAAATTCTACGGGAATTCTTCAAAGATTGCTAGACGCATTTTTCAAGAATTGTCTCAGGGTTTCATGGGTGTTCCACAAGAGGTTCTTCCGGAATTTCTTTTTGGGATACATCCAAGCTGGATTCATCCCTAAATGAACTTTACCCAAATTCTAGAAGAAATTACAAATGGAACCCCAGAAGGAATCCCTATAGAAATTTACAAAAAAAAATCTCGACGAAACTTTCATGCAGAAATTCTTTGATATAACCTATTAAAAAAAACTATTGTTGAGAATTCCTGAGAATCCTGAGACAATAATGGCCTTTGGTTATATTCCCTCGCAAAACAATAAAGAAGGAGAATGAAGCTTCAAAAAAAATCATTATAAACAATTTTGTATTTATTTACATTGTTTTTTTTTTATTTATAAACAAGTTAGGTCATTTGCCTGCTAAGGATATTTTCTGAAAAGCCACCTTCGTATTTCCCACACCTGAATACAGCTTTGCCCAGTCAGAACTCGGTCCCCTATTTTTCGTGATTGCTTCCTGGGGGAAACATACGCCCGCCGTTTGTCGTTTCGTTTGTCCGCGTCATAAATAATGCTCATTATGGGCGTCAGTAATGTCTGTAAAGCGCGCGTGTTACAATTTTTCTATGAGTTTTGCTTCTGGTGTTGATGCGGGGCGCGGAACTGCCCATTGAAAATACCATTAATTTTACTTGGAAGCAAAGCACAAAGTCCCCAAAGTGGCGTTTTTATTACGCTTCGTGTAAACTTTCTCGCGAGTTGGTCCCAGCAAAGGTACTTTGTCTATAAAGATGTTCCTTGTCGGAATAGAATGTTCTGTTTCCCATTTGGATAATGTTTAATCACAGACAAATAGACGTAACACTGACGAAACTTCCATCGACCACGCATGTTCTTAATCTCACCAAGAAGCACATGCATCGCTTTTCTTCGTGTTTGGCGTTTCACACTTTTGAAGTCAGGATTTCCTGCAACAAGCTCACCATATGATAACACTGTTCGACAAAAAAAAGTCGATCTGAATGCACAGAGACCGGACACTCCGGGCTTGAAAGTATAAAAATAAACAAAAATAATGGCGTTTTTCAGAATGTTCGTGTCTGCCCCAGGTCATTTTTAAAATATACTTGAACTTTTTGCATTTTTATTTAAAAATCTAATCTAATCAATAAGTGTTTTATATTCAGGACAGCGGAATTCATGTGCCATATAATGTTTTTCAACTTTAAATACAATATGAAGAGTTGTAATAAGATTTGCAGGGAGCCCTCCCACCTTTTTTTGTACCCTCCCCATTTTTAAAGTATCGCAAAATGATGGAATATTTGATATACAGGGGGGTTGTCAAAATAACTGGAACAGGCAAAAATTGGGCCAACTTTGGAATGCTGTAACTTTGACAAAAAATGACCGATTTTAATTCTTTAAGAAGTAATGGACGGGTCAGCTAATCTAGTTTTGAGGTGCATCCACGGAGATGAACTATGACCACCGGATACCGGTGATAATCCGGATTTCCGGAAGCATGTCTTATGCCAGTAAAATTATGTCGTGTTTTTAGCAAAGGTCTCGGCTAAAACAATCAAAATTTTACTACACATGAAGACAAAAGATCAAATTCTGAAGCGATTGGGGCGCCAAGTATTAGGATCGGTCCAGAAACAACCAAGATATGGCCATTTCCCTGGAATCGGTGCCGGTAGTGGATCCGAATTGGGATCAAAACAATTTATTCACTCAAAATATATCGCGCAATATTGTTTTCTCCCTAGCTCATCATAAAATAATAATATGTTTCGGTGTAAGAACAGAAATGTTCCCAATGACAGGTTCCTCCGGGAAATTCCGGTGGTCACAAAGTGGCCACTGTAGTCAATTATCCATTTAGGTCTACAATAGCCCTATTTAGCACGAGAAATGAAAAATGAACCGTCGCACGATATGTATTGGAGTTCAATTTCAATTGTCCCTAATTACAGGTTCCCTCAGGGATATCCGGTGGTCCCAAAAGTGGCCACTGTAGTCAACTATCCATTTTGAGTCTACAGTTGCCCTATTTACGACAAGACATGGAGAAAGAACCGTCGCATGATATGTTTTGGTGTAAAAATCGAAATGTCCCCTGTGCAAGGTTCCCCCGGGGCACTTGGCGGCGCTTGAGTGGCCAAATCTGTTACAAGACTCATTTTCAATTTATAATAGGGTATTTTATGATAAGCTAGGGAGAAAACAATATTGCGCGACATATTTTGAGTGAATAAATTATTTGATCCCAATTCGGATCCACTACCGGCACCGATTCCAGGGAAATGGCCATATCTTGGTTGTTTCTGGACCGATCCTAATACTTGGCGCCCCAATCGCTTCAGAATTTGATCTTTTGTCTTCATGTGTAGTAAAATTTTGATGTTTTAGCCCGAGACCTTGCTAAAAACACGACATAATTTTACTGCATAAGACATGCTTCCGGAAATCCGGATTATCACCGGTATCGGTGGTCATAGTTCATCTCCGTGGATGCACCTCAAAACTAGATCAGTTGACCCGTCCATTACTTCTTAAAGAATTGAAATCGGTCATTTTTTGTCAAAGTTTACAGCATTCCAAAGTTGGCCCAATTTTGCCTGTCCCAGTTATTTTGACAACCCCAAATATTCAAATAATCCATCATTTGCAATACTTTAAAAATGGGAGGGTACAAAAAAAAGGTGGGAGGGCTCCCTGCAAATCTTATTACAACTCTTCATAATGTATTTAAAGTTGAAAACATTATATGGCACATGAATTCCGCTGTCCTGAATATAAAACACTTATTGATTAGATTAGATTTTTAAATAAAAATGCAAAAAGTTCAAGTATATTTTAAAAATGACCTGGGGCAGACACGAACATTCTGAAAACGCCATTATTTTTGTTTATTTTTATACTTTCAAGCCCGGGGTGTCCGGTCTCTGTGCATTCAGATCGACTTTTTTTGTCGAACAGTGTAATGGTATCAATGGTATTAACTAGACGATGGATTTAAAAGAAAATTATACCGAGTGTTACGTATGATTGTCTATATGGAACAATGTTCGATTTAGCATAGGCCTGGTAAAGTTTCTCATCGGTAACTTTCCGCGCTGAACTGGGCCATCTTCCGATTAGAGTAAATCCGGATGAAAAGAGCAAAGGATGGAGTGAGCGCTTGAATAATTAATATTAATCACCGGAATTGCGAATGAATGGCACCGTTTTCAATTTGCGATGCGAGATTGAATGCTGGCAAACAAACGTGCCGGAAAGTGCTGTATCATTCTGTCGGACTGGCTAAAAGGGACACAATTTTAGCTTTTTTGTATCCATAAACTGATGAATGCCCGGGGATTTTGTGCCTTTTTGCTATTTAACCGGAATTGCACGTGTTGCTATTTCAAAACGTGATGTGATCCTTAGTGTTAGAAAATTTGATTTATTACTGTTAAAATACTGGCCTGAAAATTTGTTCCAGGACAAAAAAAATGGTCTTTAGACAACGTTTTTTTATTTAATTCCTGTACTTCTTCTTCTTTCTGACGTTACGTCCCCACTGAGACTGCCTCAACTTCTGCTTCTCAGTTTAGTGTTCTTATGAGCACTTCCACTGTTATTAACTGAGAGCTTCCCAAGTAACCATAAGCACTAATAATAAGCCCTTAATCAGCATCATAGATGCGTACATGCATTATAATAACACTATAAATGCTTACACACCTTATAACAGCACTTCCGTTGCATAGAAACCCTATTACTGCATCATTAATGATTCTAAGCCTGATGCATACAGGCATTAAATAAGCACTATATTGGCTTTATATTCGCATACAGGGCATGTTTAAATGCCATCCAGTGTTTTGACAGATATACCACGTGCTTTGCGTTTGCATATAGGGAGTCAAACATAAATCTTCTCACTACTACAATTGCAAGTTTTATGACGGGGAAAAGTGATGGTTTAAATTGGTCACTTTTCTTTCCAATACTAATCATCTTATTTGGCGGTAGGAGCATAGGAGCAGGACTTCAACAACTCAACAATACGGGTGTCGCAGGTTCGAGACGCAAAATGAGGAATTTCATCATCATAAAACGAGGATCAAAATGTGGCAATTGCAATTGAAGACTTGATGAAAACCACCAAAATGAATAAGTCTGATACGGAAAAGTACTATCTGTATCATTTTATTACATATTTTGCATACTATTAGAGGTTTCCATTTTCATTCATTCATTTATTTACCTCGTGTACCAGTTGCTTGGCAGCATACGCGAAAGCTCTCTGGCTGCGTACGCGAAAGCACAAAATATTCGCCCCAAAAATCTGGCGAAAACAACTGACGTTTCTCACGTGGTCTTATATCAGCATTAGTGGTGCAGAGATGCACGGTTATATCTTCGCACTATAATGGCACGCTATTTCGCCTTTTCTGGCATTATAATAGCATTATATGCGTATATAAAACTGACATGCATCAAATGATTACCCTATATGCGCATATAATGCTGTTACCGTGCCGCATTATCGTGCTTACTGGTTACTTGGGTTACTATGCCAATGACCATTTTTGCATGCGTATATCGTGTGGCAGGTACGAAGATACTCTATGCCCTGGGAAGTCGAGAAAATTTCCAACCCGAAAAGACCCTCGACTGGTGGATTCGAACCCACGACCCTCAGCTTGGTCTTGCTGAATAGCTGCGCGTTTACCGCTACGGCTATCTGGGCCCATTTCTTATTTATAGGTGTTCTGTATTAGACAAAACTAGTATCTTACTTTGGTAATACTAAATTAAGATGTTATTAACATTTGATTAACAACATATTATATTTCATTTACCGTAGCGATTTTGAATTTTACAGGTGAGTTGATTAGCCTAAATATATCACGCACTCATCATGGCAATAGAAGATTGCAAAGATTTTCGTTCAAAATTATTAATAATTTGATTCGCCATTTGTTCCAATGTTTCATGTTTCACCATAGGATATTTTATTAAACTCATTAGTACTATACCAGGGAGGGAGCTTCAGAATCATTTTGAATCCTCTGTAGAGATTTCTTCTTGATATTACAACAGCTAGGCAATATTAGTACAGCACACAACATTACTGGCCAAAAATTTTTTTGAAGATCAATAGCTTGTTCTTAAGACAAAGTTTTGGTTTTCTGTTAATAAGCGAATACAGACATTTTATATATATTGTTACAAATGGCTTGAATATCCTCAGTATGATTTGTGAAAGTTAAGTTTTTACCTAGCATGAGCCCTAGATACTTAACTTCATTTGATCAATTTATTGGAACCCGTTCCAACGTGAAAAAATGTCTACTAGTTTTTGGTTCATGGACGAATATCCTAAGTTGAGTTTTGGAAGCATTAGGAGAAATCATCCATTTTTGTATGTATGAAGAAAAAATATAAAAACTTTTGAATCTATGACAAAAGGTCGAAAGACAAAAGGTCGAAAGGACAGAAGGTCGAAAGACAAAAGGTCGAAAGGACAAATGGTCGAAGAACAAAAAGAAGGGACAAAAGGTCGAAAATCTTTTTTCAAAGAAGGTAAAATTTCCCACCGAGCAAATCAGTTTCGACCTTTGTCCTTTCGACCTTTTGTCTTTCGACCTTTTGTCCTTTCGACCTTTTGTCTTTCGACCTTTTGTCCATAAACCGATTCAAATTTGTTATACGTAAAAGTTGATGAGTGGTCGAATGTCCATGTCGGAATCCGATGAATTTTCGTTGATGTGGATCATCATTCTGTTCAAAATGACCATTCCAAAAAGTTTACAGCTGGAGGAAAACAAGCTGATTGGAAGTTTATGCAGGATTTTTTCCCGGTTTTAAAATTGGTACAACTTTAGAACTTTTCGATTTGTCAGGGAAATATTACAACTGAAAATATTTGTAGAATATATCAACCAACCATTCTCCTACTTATCCCATGTTGTAACCACAAAACAGATGTGCGTTTATACCACCACTAAATGAAACCAGCAGAATATCTTATCGTCGTTCGATTCGTAAAATTCAATCTGTGCTCTAGGCCATCTCCACATTTTGGCATTCTTCAATACCCGAAATCTGACGATAATCACCCGTGTTCATCACCAATTTATTGAATTACGACCGTCGTCAGCCAAACACCCCTCGAGCCTTTTTATCATTCAATTAACATATTCCGCCGATGAAGCGCAGCACTTGAATGAAACAGTCCGTGGTGAGTAAAGTTAACCCTCCTCGAGCTAAATACATTTTCGTCGTCATTCGATCGCTCTTTGTTGCGTTGAAATGATGCTGGCGGCACTTGCTATGTGTGTACGAAGCGAAGGTCGAGTACCCGCGCCTTCAACGCAACGCTCCGTCGAATGAGGGAATGAGAAGCAATGGTGAAAATTTGTAATGTTGTTGATAACAGGATCTCGAGTTACTTGCGCTCGTACCGTGAACGGCAGTGGCTTTGAAACACTGTTTGAACGTATTCTTTCTGGCAGAACGTTCTTACTGTGATAAAGCCTGCTTCTCAGCTTAGTGTTCCATAAGCAATTCCACAGTTTTAACCCTTCCCCGGGTAGAGGTGAATGGCAAATCAAAAAACCAAAAATTAAAAAAAAACATCATAACTTTTTTATTTTATTTATTAGACGGATTTCACGCCAAATCGACAAAGGCAGTACTTCCCAAACTGTGCGCCGCGGCGCCCTGGTGCGCCGTAGCATTTCTTCAGGGGCGCCGCAAGTTGATTCATGATTAAATTTAAAATCTTCCCATTATCTTAAAAAACATTTCAAATTTTCGGATATAAATAATGTGGGTTCAGATTATAACCGTTTTCAGCGACTGTCATTCATTGTTGACAACTTTTGAAATTGATCTTGTTTTTGGCATTCGAGGCCGTGCGGTTAGTGTCGTCAAGCATTGTGCTGAGAAGTGTTACTTCGATTCTCACTTCAGTCCGGGAAACTTTTCGTAAGGAACGTTTTCCGATTGTTTCACAGGGCGTGCATGGTCCTACTTTCAAGGAATCAAATCATCTACTGGAAGCAGGGTAGTGTTGGTGTGTTTAAAAGATGTAATTATGATTAATGTATTTATTTGATTGACTCAAAATACAGCATTCAAGACTTTTTTGCTCAGATTGTTTGTTTGAAAAATATATAATGTAAAATTTTGCTACACAGACATAAAAACAGATTTTTTTTTAAGACGAGCAAGAAATTTGAATTAATTAACTCATTACGCGTGGTAAAGATGGACAAATTATGGGTGATATTATGGAAAAAATCCACGTGCTCGGCTGGAATTTGAACCCAGGACTCTTGTATGCTAGACTAGCGCTTTACCAACTAAGCTACCGAGCCACTTGGTGACCCAATAACTGAGTTGGTTACAAGCGCTCGTCTAGCATACAAGAGTCCTGGTTCAAATCCCAGCCGAGCACGTGGATTTTTTTTTCATAATTTCACCCATAACTTGTTCATCTTTACCACGCGTAATGAGTTAATTAATTTAATAACCATGCGGATTGGATTACTGAACAGCTCAATATAAGCGTCAATTTAAGAAATTTGATTCAACATTTACAGTTATGAAAACACTCATTTTCGATGACACGATTACAAATTGATCATATGATGAATGTCCAATCCTACTTTTTATTTAAGTTTTGAAAACTGGAGCTTTTTTTACATTTTTTTATCTGATTCTTCTTCTCGCATTATTGATAAGTTGAAAAAAAAAAAAATAAGGAATATGCAGGATAATTGCAAGAAAATTATCAATCGTTCACAATTACAAAACAGGAGAGTTCTGCGTTTGTGCATTGGTTTGTATTTTTTTAGTAAAACTTTCATTTTTTCTAATGAGTATTGAAATAAAATTCACTTGTTAGAACAAAAGTTTCACGAGTTCACATTTTACTTGCAAAAGCATATTTGTTGAGTATATTTAGAATAAATTAGAATATCTCAATATCGTTTGAAAATCGACATTGAAAATAAACTCAATAAACTTTGAACCCCAAAAGTTGACTAAGGAAAGAAATCGAACTGTCTAGAAATTGCACCAAACATCACTTTGAGTTATTCGTTTTAAGTAGGATGATCAAAGTATTTTGGACAGACCGTTACACGTATATAATTTGGGCAATTATGGCAAAATCAAAATGGAAAAGGCCGCATTAAATACGCGTAACCAGCGTCATAATACACCCTAATAATCCTCAAAGTTATTTTGGTGTTGTTTTGTCCATATTTAAAGTATTATATTTCTGGTAAGAAGTGAGGAAAATACAAAAAAAAATAATATCTCATGTATAAGGAAGTCCTCTCCCTTCAGTTTTTTGTTCCGGTGCGCCGCGTCATTCGCAGAAAATTGCTAAGGGCGCCACGATCTAAGAAAGTTTGGGAACCTCTGGACAAAGGGATTGGCAACACCCCTTCAGAATTCAATGAAACTTTCAGGGTGTGAAGACTATGTGAAACTAAGATACTTTGCATATTTTGTTTTTATTTTTCAAAATCGATCTAGACTAACATTTAAAAAGGGTCAAAGTTGTTTTTTACTTTTTTTATAAACCCATATAACTCAAAAACGGTAAGACCTACAAAAAAGTGTTGTATGGGGAACTGTCGTGAAATTTCCTGACGTTTTAGAAAAAATATTGAAAAAAATAAAAAAAAAACATTTTCTACACTGAAAAAAAAAAATGATTCAAAACATTAAAATCGATTTAAAAAAACGGCCATTTCAGATTTTGATCATCCTTAAGCAAAAAGTTTCATAATTAAATTTACTAAAAAGTCGTCCATACATTGCAAATTGGGCATATTTTAGGGAAAAAAGTTTTTCTAACATCGAACTTTTTAAGTCCCAAATTTTTTTTTTACTTTTTTTATAAACCCGTATAACTCGAAAACGGTAAGACCTACAAAAAAAGTGTTGTATGGGGGACTGTCGTGAAATTTCCTGGCGTTTTAAAGAAAAATATTGAAAAAATAAAAACACATTTTCTACACTGAAAAAATAATATACAAAACTTCAAAGTCGATTTAAAAAAACGGCCATTTGAGATTTTGATCATCTTTACGCAAAAAGTTTCGTAAATAAATTTACTAAAAGTCGTCCGTACATTGCAAATTGGGCATATTTAAGGAAAACAGTTTTTCTAACATCGAATTTTCTAAGTCCCAAAGTTTTTTTTTCCCTTTTTTTATAAACCCGTATAACTTGAAAACGGTAAGACCTACAAAAAAGTGTTGTATGGAGGACTGTCGTGAAATTTCCTGAAGTTTAAAAAAAATAATCAAAAAAAAAACACATTTATAACACAGAAAAAACAAAGATTCAAAACTTTAAAGTCGATTTAAAAAATAAACGGCCATTTCAGATTTTGATCATCCTTAAGCAAAAAGTTTCGTAATTAAATTTACTAAAAGTCGTCCATACATTGCAAATTGGGCATATTTTTAGGGAAAAAAGTTTTTCTCTAACTTCGAATTTTTTAAGTCCATAACTTAATTTTTAATTTTTTTTCAAAGATTTTGTTTTAAACCGTCAAATATGATCGTGTTTTCAAGTGATAAATGAGTTTGAATTTGAAAATAGATTGTATTTTTTTATTGAGAATAGTTAAAAAACGGAATTATACAGTGATTATGTTTTTAAATGAAGGCAATCAATGGACTTCACCTCTGCCTATGAGAAAATCAACTCCGTCTAACAATCCGACGGATTTTTATGGTTTGAAAGGTACACACAGTATTGCAAACATTGAAAAGTAACACTATCCATACCCCATTAAATTCTCTTCCAGAAAAAGTTTTGTGAAAAAAAAAAACTTACAAAACGTACCTGCGTTAAACGCCAGATGAATAAGAAGTAATGAATATATTTGTATTATTATCTACCTAATAAAAATTGATAAGCTCATAACTCATGATTTTATTTTCAAATAACAGTCTTCTTTTCTACGAAACAAAAAAATACTCCTTAAAACAAGGTTAAATACTGGTAATTAGCGACTTTCTGAAAATTATAACGTTGCTCAAGGATATCACTAGAATAATTCCCAAGCAACGATACACCAATTCTAGATTTACCATAAAAAAGATAATAAATTGGAAAATGTTAGTTTTATTATAATATCAGACCCATGACACAGTAAGCAGTTCAGCTATTTATTTCAAAATTGATAAATTTTGTTAAACAAATCAAAAGTTATTTTTAAGTCAGATGGAGCTGCAGCTCATTATAAAAACAAAAAAATGTCAGCTTATGTAATTTTCAAAAAAATACATGGATTGGAAGCAGAGTGGCACTTTTTGCCACATCCCACGGCAAAAGC
>NW_018736456.1:0-28179 GCF_002204515.2 Aedes aegypti
CCTCATCACCCGCCCCCACAGGAGCACTGTGTTTTATTTTCTCGTTTTCATGCGCTTTTTGAATAGCGCCCAAACCGTTGATTTTAGCGATATAGTTTGTTCGGAGAAGTTTCTTGGTATATTAAAGCGCAACTTTTGACGAAAAAAGTTTTGTGATTAATCCACCAAGCAGTGAGATAGAAAAACTATTTTTTCAAAACATTTAGATAGACATATGGTGTTTTCGGCAAAGTTGTAGAATTGTCAATTTGAAACAACTTTGTCGAAGACATAATTTTTCTATCTCTTATACTTTTTTAACATTTTTCATATCTTCTACAAAGTTGTTAAACATCTTAAAACGCGTGTTTTTGCTGAACATTGTTCCTCTCTATCTCTTAAAGTAAAATAATTATCAGTCGAATTCGTTTTAATTAGGCTTATTTGTTTGATAGTAAAAACCCATGCAAAGACGCTTATAGACAAAAGTTTTTATCAACTGCCGAAAGGGGAGATATGGTACTTTCATGATTTGTAAGAGTTGTCTGCGCCATTTTGCGCCGAAGCCAGTTATAGAGGCCTAAACTACCCCTTGAAATAAGAGTAATTCATGAATAACTTTGTTACTTCAAAAGATAGGGTGATGATATGTTCAACAAAACCACGGGTTTTTCCATGACAAACAACTTAGTAGAAAACACAAAAAATGTTAAAAATCTTGGAAAAAGTTATGATAAAAAATATGATTTTTAGGGGTCATTCACATACAACGGCATATATCTCAAAAAGTATAAGAGATAGAAAAATTGTGTCTTCGACAAAGTTGTTTCCAATTGCCAATTCTACAACTTTGCCAAAGACACTATATGTCTATCTAAATGTTTTGAAAAAATAGTTTTTCTATCTCACTGCTAGGTGGATTGATCACAAAACTTTTTTCGTCAAAAGTTGTGCTTTAATATACCAAGAAACATCTCCGAACAAACTATATCGCTAAAATCAACGGTTATGGCGCTATTCAAAAAGCGCATGAAAACGAGAAAATAAAACTCAGTGAGGAGCAAGCGTCAAGGTCGAAGGATCAAACCAACTAAGCGATCACGCCACCTTTTCACTTTCACTCGACCGACGCGCGACATGTTTGATCCTGCCCTCATCGCCGGCCCCCACAGGAGCAAGCGTCAAGGTCGAAGGATCAAACATAACTCTATTTTTGCATGAAAATTTGCGTTTTTTTAAGTTCTAAAACTCGTTCATAGACTACTTTGACGAGTAATCTGGAATAAGATAGATAGGACTATAAAACTATTTCGAAGATTTTCATCGTATGTATTTTTTAATTATTTTGCATTTTGAGCATGAAAATGAAATTTTAGACAAAAATGATCTTCCACAAAACCTATATACAGTGAAACCTCCATGAGTCGATATTGAAGGGACCATCGACTCATGGAAATATCGAGTCATGGAACAGCAATCCTTTGGAAAGCTGTTTGAAGGAATCATCATAGTAACCATGAAATTTTGTTTCCAGTATGGTTCCATGAATCGATATCGAGTCATGGAACATCGACTCATGGAGGGATCACTGTAAATAAAAATGGAATGGCGTTTGAATGTAGTAATAGCATACGAACGGGTCAACCTATTTGAATGATTATTTGTCCGTTTTGGTCCTCAGGGGTTCCGAAGTGTTTGTATGGGGGTGACCCATGTCGCATAAAGACGTTTCGCATAAGGACGATTCGCATACGGACGTTTCGCATAAAGTAGTTTCATATCAGAACAGGTAGCATTTTAAAGAAGGCGTATAATTCTGATTATGCCCATTGGCGTAGGAACAGGGGGGCTAGGGGGGCCTGGCCCCCTCCAGAATCATCCAGGCCCCCCCCAGAATTTTTGATGATAATAAAAAACATAACAATTTAACACGTAGCAGAATCTTCTGAATCAATGTAACAGCTGAAGAGATTTTTGTCAATAACAAGAGTCATGGTTATTGACAAAAATCTCTTCAGTAGTTATGTTTTGTTATGTTGAACAACTGAAATGAGGAAACCTCGCTTGTCTCACATAGCAGCAGCGTGGTGGTTCTGACTTCGGTGAATCGCGCAACAACCGATAGCTTAACCGTTGCTGTCGATTAGACTGGCCCTTAAACAAAAAAGTTGTAAAACTCAATGCACACTGGTCCAGGAAGCTAATTTAGGCGGACATGAGGTTTTCGTCAAGATTTATTGATTTAGAGCCATAGTTTATTCTGAGAATATGTTCAGAATTTTCAGTACTACAAAATGTACGGAACAATTTTTTTTTTACGGGTGATCGCAAGAATGACGCATACGCCAACTTTTTATTTTAACGATCGTAAGTTGGTATGTTCAGCAAGTTGTAGCAAATGATCATAGAAACAACTTTGCCGAACAAACTTTTTCTCGGTTTTGCTTCAGAGCCGAGATAATTAAGTATTTTTAATAAAAATCGTTTTTTGCTCTTAAGTGTTTTATTTTTTTAGTTTTATTGCCTACTATGTTCTACAGTGTTTTTATACTTATCATTTGCTACAACTTTGCTGACATACCCAAAGTTGTATTTCTTATGGTTTTCATGTTATTTGAGTTTTTCATCTTAAATTTAGCTATTCTGTAACTATAACTATAAGCACCTCAAAAAAATATATATCTTTCCACCAAATGTTTTTGCAGTCTTTCAAGTACCTGTGTGCAAAATTTGGAGAAGATGATATTTTTCTATCTCGTTTAAATCGATTTTAATAATAGACGATATGAGATATATCCAATATTTATTGAATATTCATACATGGTTCAAACTCACAAAAGTCATGGCTACCTAAGCATATCAAACCAAAGTAACACGTATATTTATATAAAAATATAAAAGTACATCATTTCAGTTGTTTTCGATTAACTTGGAAGCTTCTGCAAGAAATTCATCGTCTTTTCCTCTACCCTGTATTTAATCTATTCCTAAGCAAGATCACCGGGTTGGAAGTCAACATAAGCCGTATAAATACATATACAAAATTTACAGTCTGATTGAATTCTTGGGCATGATTTTCCCAGGATCTTCTGATGGATTCCACGTTTCCATGTTTTTCTTTGGTAATGCGGCATGCCAGACAACACCACTTCCGTGCAATAGTTGTAGACGTATCAGTAAGTGTAACAGCATTCTAAAGGATCGCCACGAAAAGCCCTCGAAGGAAGGTTAGGGCTGAGACTGTACGAACCTCTTCCAGCTGGTAGGAACTCAAATGGTCGTTAACACGGCATGCCGATTTTTACGGGAAGTAGATATTGTGTATTTCTTTCACTACTGAAACTGCCGAAGTGCGGCCTCATAAGTCCCGAAAGTGTGAATAAAAGTGAGGGGTTGCATTGAATCCTGTTGGTGTCTTCAGAGAACTTATTCTTCGATTTACGAAAGAATAAGTCCCCCAAAGACACCTACCCGATTTGATTCAATTGCGCACTTTTGTTAGCGTTTCCGCAACTTGTAATAACTTCTTTCACGGAATCTCAATCATTTTAAAGTGGTCAACTTAATCGGAAGAATTAACGAGGAGGCATTTGAACAGTTTTTGTCAGAAACGTACTGTTAGTATCGCCAGTTCTACGATTGGTATGTACTCTCTTCAACGGTGCCAAAAACTACTTTCGCATGGAGTGATGTTGTCCGGCATGCCGCCGAAAGAAACATAAAAAAATGCGGAATAATCCATCAGAAGATTCTGGGAAAATCATGCCACAGAATTCAATCGGACTGTAAATTTTGAATAAGTATTTTATACGGCTTATGTTGACTTCCATCCCGGTGATCTTGCTTAGAATAGATTAAATACAGGAGAGAAAAAGACGATGAATTTCTTGCAGAAGCTTCCAAGTAATCGAAAACAACTGAAAAACGATTCCTATATAAATACACGTGTTACTTTTGGTTTGATATGCTTAGGTAGCCATGACTTTTGTGAGTTGACATGTATGAATATTCAATAAATATGGATTTATCTCATATCGTCTATTATTAAAATCGATTTAAACGAGATAGAAAAATATCATCTTCTCCAAATTTTGGGCTCACAGGTACTGAAAGACTGCAAAATCATTTGGTGGAAAGATAATATTTTTTGAGGTGGCTCATAGTTGAGATACAAGGCATACAAAATAGCTAATTTTAGATGAAAAACTCAAATAACATGAAAACCATAAGAAATACAACTTTGGTATATCAGCAAAGTTGTAGCAATGATAAGTATAAAAACTTTGTAGAACATTAGTAGGCCAATAAAAACTGAAAAAATAAAACACTTAAGAGCAAAAAAACGGTTTTTATATAAAAATTCTTAATTATCTCGGCTCTGAAGCAAAACCGAGAAAAAGTTTGTTCGGCCAAAGTTGTTCCTATGATCATTTGCTACAACTTTGCTGAACATACCAACTTACGATTCGTTTAAAATAAAAAAGTTGCGTATGCGTCACTCTTTGATCACCGTAAAAAAAAAATTTTGTTCCGTACATTTTTGTAGTACTGAAAATTTCTGAACATATGCTCAGAATAAACTATGGCTCTAAAATCAATAAATCTTGACGAAATCCTCATGTCCGCCTAAATTAGCTTTCCTGGACCAGTGTTGCAATGGGGCACCCCCTAGATATGAGCCTTAGGTAAGAAAAACACTCTCTCAAAATTTCAAGTCAATTGTTGCTTCCACCAGCTGGCGCATTCGATTTGAAGTTTGTATGTGATATCGTCTCAAATATATTGAAAATTGATCCTATGTCACTGTTTCGTTCCGTATATTAATTGTTCGCGTTCAAATAAGCTCAGAATGACAAATACACTAGTTGATACCCTAATGAACATAATTGCAGAAGGTTGTATCTGGATTTAATCTCATTTTCATTACTCTTTCGTTGATGAAAGTTAGGCTTAGATCAGCAACTTCCGTACAGTCACTTATATGCATGCGACATGTGCCTCAGCTCGCTTAGCCTCATAGGTGCTATGATGCGCTTAGTGGCTACCTCCAAGCTATGTGAAGAAACACAAGCAGTATTGCATGATATACTTCAGATGGCTTAAACATCAAACTTATTAATTTTGATCATGTTACAATCTTCTACAATATTCTTCGCTATTACATCAAGTAGTGTTTTTGACATTCTGGGTTCAATTGAACGCGATCATCAATTTTCCTGAAACCAAACGAGTAGGATGATGTGCTGAGTTTGCCCAATATGTTTGAGGCTGAAAATCCCATAGTTAACTTCAAGTCCAAATTCCCAGTGAGCTGGTGATTGGAACCGACCAATGAAGCCATGAATTTTTTCAGAAAGGTTTCCTCTAAACCCCATTGAAATAATCCTGGGGATGGGTGCTGGTCCCTCCGTGGACATCCGTATCGAGATCTTTATTTTTTCTCCCATCCATGGGCATCGGGCCCAGTTCTACTGTGCGATGGAATGGTTAACTGTTAGGAAAGCAACCTGTTTGGTTGTATTGCGATAAGCGCAATTTTTTCGGACAATAAAAAGCGTCAGCTAATATCCTGGAAAATCGATTCCCAAAATTCGTTCCAAATCCAATTAATACTGTTTCAGCATAAAGCAGCATGTTCCCTGCATTCTGATTTATAATGTTTTTGGAGGATACCCTGCTCGAGGTGTCCGGTAATGAGAATTCACTAAAGAAATCCATACATTAACTCCGACTCGTATAGTGTCCGAAAAAAATAATTGAAAAATATAGACAGAATTTCTAAAGGAATTTCTAAGGCAATACATAGCGAAAATTCTTGTTGAAAATAAAGACATAACTTTCATGGAATTTTGGCGTATGCAAGTTTTCTTTAGATGATGTGAAAAGATGTAACACAATTATCGCTTAAACTATGTTTTTCCAAGAAAACTTATTGCTTCATAAATTTTAATTTGATTAATTTCCAACAGATTTGTAGAATTTCTTAAATAACTTCGATATTCTTTACAGAATTTTAGTATAATCAAATCCCTCAAAGAATATTGCAGGGTGGCTTCAGAACTTTTGAAAATGTCTTGTAAATAAGTCAAATAATATTGTGGGGACTTGTTCATATTTTTCATAGTGAATTTCCTCCTTGTGGACATTCATTCCTTTATCGGAGCAGAAGAAATAATTAGCTGAATTACCAAATTGAGGTATTCGCAACCAGATTAATTTTTCAATACTTACAAACCTGGAATGAGGTATGAATGAGCCCTGATAAGAGGTAAAATACCTCAAATAATACCTTCTGCATTTTCCACAAATGCCAAGCTGATAATTAGATCAGGTATGTTATACCTAAATAAATACTTGATGGTATTTTTCATATAAAGTGATTTTTTTTCAATAATAGTTCACCTCCAGCAGTCCTCCAATACCTTTGCGAATACCAAAATGAATAATTTTATAATTGTTTGAAAACAATTTTTTTTTAAATACCCTTTATAATACCAAACGAGGTATTGAAAACTGACAATACCTAATTATGGTATGATACCAAAATATGGTATGCATTAAGTTATTGCGAGTTATTCTTTCCTCCTCGGGTTGTTGTCTATTTTTCATTAGCAAATTGATTCGGAATATGATCCTGGATTAACCTAAAAAATGTTACTAATCTTTGACAAGTAAGGGTTTTTTTCTCGCAATTCCTCAAAAAAATGATTCTGTCAAATCTAATACTGAGATATTTTGTGATTGTTCTATAGAATTTTTCTAAATTTTTTGCGAATTCTTTAAATATTTTTTTCCATAAATTTATTACAAAATTCTTCCGCAAAGTTCATAAAATCCTTAACAAATATTTCCAAAATACATAAAAAATGCGTCAAACATTCTTCTATGTTTTCTTTTTCGAGAAATTTCTCTTCAAATAACCGGATTATTCTAGAATTGAAAAAAAAAAGTTTTTAGATGTCGCTTGCCTGCGAATTCTTCAGAGGAAATTTGTTGAAAACCCCAGAAAAAGTTTTGGCTCCGAAATTGCATTAGCGATTCAGGAATCTTGTAGAGAAATTATGTAGCAAAATAACTGAGAAGTAGAAGAGTAATTAAATTTGTATTGATCTTCCTTAAAACACTTCTTTGGAAGAAAATGTTATCAATTATTAGCAGAATCCACTAGGGTGGAATTTATATAAGCTCGCTGGCAGAATTCTAGAAAACCGGAAGTCAAGGAAGGATATTTTTCAGAATAATTTCTTAAAGAAGATTCTGTTGCAACTTCTGAGGAATTATTTTTATTTGTCAATTAATTAAAGAGGTTTTGACTATCCTGTAAATTTACCTCTAGAAATAAGATAAATAATCTATTGCCTCTACCTGCTGCAACCTTCCAACCTGCTTTTGTTTCTCCTTCCTTCGCATGACGCTTTGAGGAACTTCGTACAAAATCTGTCCATACTCCAAAAAATAAATGCAATATTTTAAAGAATTTTAAAAAATGGTGAATTATAGGAGTTTTGAATTTTCATACGTACGGTTATGATCTAAAAACGTACTGAAATGTTTTCGCGTTAAACTCTTAAAGTATTACAGTATAATAGACCCTTCAAAAAAGTTTGTTTTGAAATTCTGAACGTAGGAAAAATTCTACATCAATATGTTCACCAGAGTATCATAAAACTTCGGAGTTGATTACAAAAATTTTATTTAAGATTTAAGTTCATAAATGCTTTCAGTTAAAAACACCAATAATTTTCTATTATAAAGACGAGAGAAAAAACAAGATTTTTTGTAGTAAATCCTACAAGGACCACTTAACTTTTTCTATATTCTGTATTTTTTCCGAATAATGTTTATTCAAAAGATTACCAACAAAGTACTTTCAAACCTTTTTTTGTATGTGTTTTTCTAGAAATCTGATATGGAGTGATTTGTAGGGGATATGTAGAGCAATCCCTAAAAATATTGTAATATTTCCCGGAGTAGTTTTTGAACCAAAAAATTGAAGAATGGATATTTTTTTTAAATTTTATTCATGGAAAAATCCTGAGATTACCATTTCCAAAAAAATAGAGTTTATTCTAGGACCCTGAGAGAATATTTGATGGAATTTTTAGAGAAAATTTTTAAAAAGTTCAAGAATAAATTGCAAAATATTAGTAATTCTGATGAAAAAATTTCTTCAAAACTTCAGAAAAGCCACCGTTAATGCGGTTTAAACAAAAAATCTCTGGAAATGATTCAGATGAATCTCTGGTGAATTTTTCGGAAAGAATCTTAGGGAATCCAAAAAAAAATATCTGCTGAAAATTAATGCAATACAAATGCGGAAAACTTTTTCTGAAAATCATGAATAAAATTTTTCTCAATTGTATTTTTTTACAATTGGCTCATGAAATTCTTGTGAAATATTACGTGGAATTCTTAAAGCAACACCGGAATAATCATTTGATTGTTTTGCAGGGAAGTCCGGATTAATTTTTACTGCTTTTTTTTAACAATCTGCAGAGACATTTTGAAAACTCGAAAGCAAAGTGGGAAGAGACTGTTGATGAACTATCTGAAGAATTCGTTGAAGGAATCCTTGCTTGTGATCTTGAAGACATTTTAGTGAAAGTCATAGAATTTTTGTACTATTTTTTTTTTTTTTTTTTATGAAATTCTCAGTTATTCCTTGAACATCCTAATCAAATTTTTAACGGTCAAACTGGAGGATACTTTTAACTAACAATTGGGAAAGTATATGTAATAAGTATGTAGAGGGCCTTCCAGGAGAATTTATTAAAAGAATTTTTTAATGCATTCTCTGGAGAAATTCTTCATGTGTTTTTTTTTTAATTTTTTAGCTATTGATAGAGAAATTTTCTGGTGGATCAATAAGTCTAGGAATGATATTATCGTGAGAATCCCAGGATGAGCTCTGTGGGAAACCGGTAATGGAATTCTTGGAGAAAGCACTAAAAAGTACGAAAATAATTGGGGAAGGAATTTCTTCTCCAAGAAGGAATCTCTTCAAAGCACATGTTGAATACCTGAATAGTTCGTGGAAGTACCACAAAGGGACATTCGTTGTAAGTTTTTTTTTGCTAGAATTCTTGAAGAGTTTTTGACTGGATTACAAAAAAGAATTCAGTAGCGAAGATTGAAATTTACAAATATCCGCTGGATGGAGCCGTGAAATTAGACAAAATAATAAACAAAATAAATCAAATACAATTCTGGTAAAAACTACGAAATTTGGGAAAATCGTGATTATTGTGACCGACATTACTTCTGTGAAACAAGTATTTTCTAGGCCCCCCCTAGGCTCCCTCCAGAAAAAAGTCCTAGCTACGCCAATGATTATGCCAAATGTCCATTATGCCAAACGTCCGTATGCGAAATGTCCTTATGCGAAATGTTCCACCCCCGTTTGTATGTATAAATATTCCAGGGATGTTCACCGGAAAGTCGGGTAAAAGGAAAGTAAAATGGAACTGTCATTTGGTATGGGATGATCCATAGCATTTCTCAACAGCCTACTGAATGGGCAAGACGAAGTTTTGCCGGTACCACTAGTTGTTAATAAAAATGTAGGCTTTCATACTGTGTTATTTAAAACTAGGGTGTCCACAATATCACATAAATAATATAATCAACTTTTTTATTTGCAAAAAAATTGGTATATACTCTTAGACAAAGTAGTAGAACTTCAAATTTTGATCAACTTTGCCAAAAAAAGTTTTTCTGTGAGCTCATAATTTGACCAACCTTGAAACACTTTTCCCCAATTATCGTAGGGTGGTCTAACAAAAAACAAGTTTTTCAACTTATGTTTATTTAATATTAACTTCTCGTCAAAGTGTCTATGAATGACTTTAAGAACTTAACAAAATGCAAATTCCCATATTTTAGTCAAAAGTTATTAAAGTTTTTGTCATAAAAAATCATTTGTTTTTCAAGGCATTTTATTAGATTACATACCTCTATAAAAGTTTCTGACTTGGATTATAGAAATGGTCCCTAAAAAAGTGTTGATTTGAGACCATATTTCCAAGTTAAATTATAACTAGGCTGTAAAAATATAAGTGACGAAAATTTTTAAATCTACATCAAATAGTGTCGTACAAAAGATTTGTTGGAAGCATGTTTTAAATGCTAAAATCGCACCAAATTGATATTCATTCATAAAGCTTCAAATATTGTCGACTCAAATTAAAAAAATAGCACTGACATGAATGTCATATTAATATTCTTTACTATTGCATTCGTTTTGCTTAGCTGAATAACAGAAATCATGTTTTTTCGTTTAGTAAATATGTGATGGGTCCTGCACTATCAAAGTTACCCGTATTATCAAAGATACCCCGTTTTAAGGTAATTTTTTTTTTCTTTTGCTCGAATAGTTTATTTATTCATAAAATGAAAATACTACTTCTTCTTGGCACTCATGCTCACCCAAGCAGCACAGTTTGTTTCAACTCAAGAATAAAATTATCTCTTGAAACTAATCAGAGTTGTCAATTGTTGCAAATATGACTTACAATTGCACTGAACAGCAACGCATAAAGCGCAAGAGGCGGAGTATGTTAAGTAATATCGAAATTCCTTATTTGTTGCAAAATACTTAAAAGAAAAAAAAAATGAAAACAAAAATATGAACGAGAATCGAACTTTCGACCTCACGATCACCAATCCACCATCTTCTTTTCTACTCACTACTCCACCAGCTCTTCGAACAATTGCTTCGCCAATGCACTATATGACTGGCCCATTAATCAAAGCTTGTTGCATAAAACTTTACTGCACCCATCGAAATACAAGTTCTAGTTCATTTCTGGTGAAATTAGGGCACACCTGAAATAATCTAAATTTTTCGCAAAAACTGCCGCGCAACACATCAGAAACTCCTTTTAAACAAACAAACAAACTGTTGCTAGACCATGTTTTCGTTGTTAGATGATACGTAAGGTGCAACGTAACCATATTGCAACTGGATTGAAACAAACAAACTTCCAGCTATCATACACGTAGTTTAGTGCAACTTTCTCGCAACTGGGATGAATCTTCTTGAAATGTGGGTATGGGACCGGAAATTGAATGCAAGTTGCGGATGCTTTAAATTAAAGTAATTTGAAACATAACATTAAAACCGCCATTTTGGAAGATGTTTCAAGAGTTTGTTTGAAATGTTGCTGTAAACATCTTGATAAATTTGACTTTATTGCTATTTGCAAAGGATATTTGCAGCAAATTTTGCCATTTCAGAAATGTTGAACGTCAAACAAGAAGTAAAATGCATGTTCATTGGAACTGCAATGAACCTTCATAAGCCTTGATATTGATATGCAACCGAACTAGAACCAGGTAAGTTACAGATGCTTTAATTGATACGCGATTGAAATCAATTTTGAAAAGCATATCTTTGGAAGATGCTGTTGGGTACTGACTTCTTCTTCTTCTTCTTGGCATTACGTCCTCCTGGGACAGAGCCCGCTTCTCAGCTTAATGTTCTTATGAGCACTTCCACAGTTATTAACTGAGAGATTTCTCTGTCATGTTGCTTTTTTCGCATTCGTATATCGTGTGGCAGGTAGATTATACTCTATGCCCAGGGAAGTCAGGGATATTTGCATTACGAAAAGATCCTGGACCGACCGGGAATTGAACCCAGACACCTTCGGCATGACTTTGCTTTGTAGCAGCGGACTCTAACCACTCGGCTAAGGAAGGCCCCTTACTGTAATATATCGTGATCATTACAAAAATATCCTAGACCGACACAGTTGGAACATATGATGATGTTTGCATAATCAAGATCTAATCGAAAGGAGAGAGAGAGGGTGATGAAACATCTAACTATTTCTTAAAAAAGAGGCAAGAAGAGTCCAACCTGTGTGAAAATGTGCTTACGTAATTTTAAATAATCTCTTCTATTACATTTTCTACAACGTGAACCAATTAATATCATCTAAATTGGCTGTACAATTGCAAATAATTTGAATATTCAAATGAATATTTCCACTACAATTTATTTATCCAATTACAAACTTGTTTTTTATTTCGACCCTCCAGCATTATAGGGAGATAAAACCGACGCGTAAAAATGTAATCTAATGTGTTTGCAAATTGCTTTCTCTTTAAATTTGATGGGTCTTTTCCACGATGCGTACTGGCTGATGTAAGTTTCACCCAATACATACTCCTACTTCCTAAAGAACCAACGAAAGCGAAAGATTTCGAACGTTTCGGTGGGTTTGATGAGCTCAAAATTGCGTTTCAATCGATGTTGACACACGGTGTCGTCTCTGTTGCCGGTTTCGCCCATTAAGGTCGAATCTGTGAAGTTGGACGACCGTCGAAGAACGCAGACTGTGTTTGCCCAAGGAAATGTTTACCGTGGCTGTGATCAACAAATCCACTTGACTATTGCTGCGACAAACGAGCGAAGCTAGCGTATCCACTTTGTCGTTGTCCGCTTTTGCTGCATGCTGCTGTTGGGGACTGGGTGTCCTCCTCGGTAAACATAGTATTAGGAAGGTACTGAGTGGTATGCCAATTCAACAAGCGAACTGTGGAAATGAGTGCCCTGTTACGGTCGCCATTCGATATAAGTAGGTACATGACTGTTTTCGCTCGTGGCTGTAGCTTCCAAGTAAAGCGCGTTCAACTTGAAACCTACATTCACTCTGATAGATAGTATGTCTATAGGGTAGCTGCCTTCTCTAGCGTAATTTAGAGTGCTTTCGGTGGACGCATTATATTTTTTTATTTCACTTACACGTTCTGTGTTAGTGCTCTTCGGTATGAGTAGAATAATAATTACGATAATACATCAATGATTGACTTCATGAAGGATATCTATCGATAATTTTAAATAAGGTCAAATGTAAAAAAAATGCAATTGGTCAATTCATACCCTAAATTAGTTTACCATTAATAATCTTATAAATTAAGGACCCTTCTCAGTCTGAGGATATCGTCGACAGCTTCAAAGCAATACCATCGTAAAAGTTTGATTTCCGGATGGTCTAGGATCTTTTCGTTCTGCGAATTTCCTTGACTTCCTTGGACATAAAGTGTCACCATGCATGCATGGAAGCTTTGACAAAGAAATCTCTCACTTCTACAAAACATGGTTACGCAGCGCGGACGATGATACTGCAACAAAGTACTCGTCAAATGTGGAGTGATACAAACAGAAGCGAAAGCAGCAAACCCATCTATTTAGGATAAAAAGCATAGCCTTTAAGAGTTGGAGTAGCTGTATCGTTCTCAAGAAACACATAATTTTTACATGAAACTCAATGCAACCCCAAAGGCTTTGTGTCGCGAGCCAAAATGTGCCAGAATAAGGTTGGAGGTATTTTGACGGACGAACTTGGGGTAATTGAAAGATGAAAGCAGCACTACGATGAACACTTGAATGGCGTAGAGCATGAAGACCAGGAGGAATGGCTTCATCGGTGCGGCGGATGAGGGAGACGTACTGACACCCACAAAAAGTGAAGTTAAGGATGCTATGAAACAGCTCAAAAGCATCAACGCAGCTGGGAAGGATGGTATTGGAGCGGAGCTTATTATAATGAGTCCGGACAGGTTGGCTACTTGTCTGCACCGAGTCTATAAAGTGCTTTCACAGATAATCTTCCGCTGTCTATCGCCACTAGAAAGCATATTTGTGAGAAGTTATCGTACCAGTTTCATAGACGGGCGATCGACAACGGACCAAATCTTTGTGTTGCGGCAGAGCCTCCAAAAGTGTCGCGAATATCAAGTTCCTACGCTCCACCCATTCATCGATTTCGAAGCGGCGACGCGAAGAGCTATGGAAAAATTATGGACGAGAACGGTATTCCCTGGAAATTGACTAGACTGATAAAGATAGTGTACAGTGCTGTGGAAAGTTATTGGCGACAAGGCGATGACATTTCCTGCCTCCTATTCAATATTGCCCTAGAATGTGTTATAAATCTTCAATAAATCCCTCCAGTTCATCTGTTTCGCTGATGACGTGAACATTGTCGGCAAAACGTTTCAGCTGGTTGCTGAGCAGTATACCAGACTAAAACGTGAAGCATTGGTTGAATTGAAGGTAAACACGTTGATGACGAAATACCTGCGGGCTGGAGGCACGGAGTGCGATTTAGCTCCCATTGGCAAACGCGTGACGATCGACGGAGATGAGTTCGAGGTGGTGGACGAATTTGTCTTCCTCGGATCATTAGTAAAGTCGTGCTTACAACGGACTTCACAAGACCTTGTGGTCTGGTAACCTCCGTACTAACTATATCACGTACAAGACGCTGATAAGACCGGTAGTCCTCTATAGGCATGAGACGTGGACAATGCTCGAAGAGGACCTGCAAGCAAGTTTTGAACGGCATGTATTTAGGATCTTTGGCGGAGTATGTGAGAACGGCGTATAGAGGAGAAGAATGAAAAACAAGCTCGCGCAACTCTACGGTGACCCCATGAACCAGAAAATCGCCAAAGTTGGAAGCGTACGATGGCCGCACACGTTGTCAGAATGCCGGATAACAAGGACACCAATCCCGCAAAAATGATATTCACTTCGAATCCGATCGGTACAAGACGAAGAGGAGTGCAATGAGCTAGGTGGTTTGACCAAGTGGAGCAGGATCTTGGAAGTGTGGGACAATCGAGAAACTGGAGGCAAACAGCTATGGACCGAGTTTATTTGCGTAACATTGTGTCGCAGGTCATGTCTTGAAGGACGTAGCGCCATCAAAAGTAAAGCAAAAAATGTTCATATATTTTAAGCATTCAACAAGTTCCGTAGATTCGGGCGAAATTGATCGTTTCTTAGAAAATCCGATATGTTTTCTATAATGTTGACAATGTCAAACAACTGAATGCAGGAAAACAAATACCGTAAAACGGTGATAATGCGGGTAAATTTATAGTAGGGGACTCACAGCGTACTAAACAAAATAACAGAATTTCTATAATCAGTTAAGCAAAACGAATGCAGCACATTTTTCAACAGCCTATTGATGGCAAGACGAAGTTTGCCGGACAGCTAGTAAGGACTGTTCATTTTGTAAAGTGGACACCTTGTGCATGCTGTATCTTTCTTATTAATCAATGAAATTTTAATCGGTTTTTTGCACATCGTTCGACTAGTATTGTACAATGTTGTGATAAAAAAAATTCTCCAAAATAATTAAATTTCACACGAATATGGAACAACGATTAGATCGGTCTTTTTTTTTGAGATTATCAAAATCAATGATTGTAAGAAATTGGCTGGAAAATTCGATAATTTATATTTTCTATTTTCAAAAAAGGCTTGTTCTTCGAAAGCATCATCAATCAGAAGCCTGATGGAAAAAATCAAGTTATTTTTGGAGCAACAATTTTACAGATATAATAAAATCAATTTTCCCGTATATTTTTAAAGAATTTATTTTAAATTTGATGGGAACTGATATGAGTAGATTTTTTTTGTGTAAAAGTACGTCCTGACGGAAGTCCTAGTATAGTATTAATATGAAAAATAACTTACGCCTTCATAGAGTTACTTAGTAAGTCCCCACGTCACATTCAAAGCACAACAGAAACACAATTGCTTTATTCTTAGAAGACCTATCAAAGTACATTGACAATCATCAAAATTGGCAACACTGCTGTAATGAAATCGATTTTATTTTCCACATATTATTTTCATAATATGTCATTCTGAGATTACCAATTGAAAAATTCGGAGGAAAACTGTTTACAATTTGCTGTAGATCGATAAATATGCGTACATGATTTTAAAAGTATGACACTTTTTAGTAAAACTACCATAAACAGTAAAATTTATACTTAAGACTGTGGTTTAATCTCACGATTTAGCATTCGTTTATACTAATATAGTTTCTTTAGTAATCCAAACTAGTTTTGAACACGCTTTTTACTGTTCTCTTTTGCTGGGAGTGAAAGGATGGTGTATTAGCAAATTTGGCCATAAATGGGTAAATCACTAAAGTTACCTAATGTCATAGAATGGTGGAATATAATTGATATTTTTAAAGCTTTACCTTTAGTAGAATAGTAAAGGGCACAAACATACAATTTGTTCATAAAAATAAGGATTTTTTGTTTTGCGAAAAATAATGTTAAACTTTGACGGACAGCTTTTTTTAAGAGTTTTTGGAAAAACTATTTAGCTCTTCAACCAAAAGCATTTTCAAAGATTTTATATTTTTATAGCATTTTAGAATAAAAGGTCAACGATACACAGAAAACCGATTACGATTTCATCAATAAATAAAAAAGATATAGCATAAACAAAGTGTCCACTTTATAAAATGAACAGTCCTTATTCAAATATAAATATTTGATGAGATTTTAGCATTTTTGAAACGCTTTCAAAAAATCTGTTCTACTATCATTGTTTGATGAAATTTAGGGTTAGTCGATTATCCCTGACAGCCCAGTTATAGTTGAACATGAATCCGGACGCAAATCTCTTAGCGATAATCATTTGTAAAAACTGGGGCAGATTTTGTAATCAAATTCAGAAATTCCAACGCCTAGAGGTATGCAATGTCATATTTGCACTAAGTAATTCATTCGGTTTTGTTTGAAATATACTTGTTTATATTTCCAAAAACGTTCGATTTAAACGTGAATAACAATAGACATCTTTAACATATATGACGGATTTCAAGCCAACTCGACACGCGAGTGGCAGCACCCCTTCAGAATTCAATGAAACTTTCTGGATGTCAAAAGTATGTGAAACTAAGATACTTTGCATATTTTGTATTTTCAAAATCGATCTATCCCGTATAACTCGAAAACGGTAAGACCTACAAAAAAGTGTTGTATGGGGACTGTCGTGAAATTTCCTGAAGTTTTTAGAAAATAATATTGAAAAAAAAAAACATTTTCTACACCGAAAAAACAATGATTCAAAACTTAAGAGTCGATTTAAAAAAAACGGCCATTTCAGATTTTGATCATCCTTAAGCAAAAAGTTTCGTAATTAAATTTACTAAAAGTCGTCCATACATTGCAAATTGGGCATATTTTAGAGAAAAAAAGTTTTTCTAACAACAAATTTTTTAAGTCCAAAATTTTTTTTTTGATTTTTTTTTTTTATTTCGCTTTAAATAGTCTAGTATGCTCATTTTTTGAAGTGAGAAATGAGTTTTAATCACAAAATAGATTAGATTTGTTTTATTGGGAGTAGTTAAAAAAATAAAACGGAATTATACAGAGTTTTTTTTAATTAAATACAATTGATCTCGCACCAAACCGCTTATGAGAAAATGAACTCCGTCTAACAATCCGATGGGTTTTTAATGGTTGGAAAGATATCACAATAATATTTTATTTCTTATTTGGTCAAAGCCAATCTTAACAGGTGTCTGGAAGGGTCAATATTATGCTTATAAAAAAAAGTCGTGGTTTTTTTATCATGCATCATTATTTTTATTATTGCTATATATCCTAAAACGTAGTATCTGCACATGAATATTTACAAAATTTTTTGGGCTTTTCTGAATAAATTGAATATTTTGGGTTCATCCTCTGAATTGGTATACCGTTTGGCTGCAATTTGTGTATCACTAATAGGCATAAAACAATGATATTTTGGGTACCAGGGACAGTTTTAACCTTATCAAACAATTCCATCAATTCCTCTGACATTTTAATATACTGTTCATTAGATATATAACAAAATTAGTTTGGTGATACAGTATCAGTTAGTTTCACTGCCCAGTCGAATAGTTCTCGCGGAGTTGCTATTGTGTTTCCATAGTCTTTTGCAAGACTTGCTATTTTGCCATTCCGCTTGAGAGTGCCACAATAGCGTCACAGGGGCCTTTGCCGTGGGATGTGGCAAAAAAGTGCCATTCTGCTTCCAATCCATATATTTTCTTGAAATTACATAAGCTGGCAAATTTTTTTAATTCTTTATAATGAGCTGCAGCTCCATCTGACATAAAAATAACTTTTGAGAAATTTATTTTTTGTTTAACACATTTATCAATTTTGAAATAAATAGCTGAACTGCTACTGTATCATGGGTCAACACTTCTGATATATAATAAAACTAACGTTTTCAATTTATTATCTTTTTTATGGTAAATCTCGAATGGGTGTATCGTTGCTTGGAATTATTCCAGTGAGCAGCGTTTTGTATGAAAACTATAATTTTCAGAAAAGTCGCTAATTACCAGTATTCACCTTGTTTAAGGATTTTTTTTGTTTCGTAGAAAAGAAGACTGTTCTTTGCAAATAAAATCATGAGTTATTAGCTTATCAACTTTCTCACAATACGTAACAAATTCTTCAACAGGCTTTATTATAGTTTCTAAATTACAGTGATCGGTGGTGAGCCATTGCTGACAAACTACATTTTCTTTGTCGCTTTCCTCTAAAAGCGAGATTAGTTCTCCTGTAATATTTTCTTTGGAATTACACTTTTCACATTCTCGAAAAAACAATCAGTCGTTCTTACTAAAACATCGCATAACAGTTTTTCACAAATTTCTGCCTGAGAGACAATTCATAAACTGTTAAGCATTAATTTAACATTTTCGGGTATGTGCACACACATACATTGTGAATTCCTGTGCTATCGAGAAGCCTACAATGTTTAAGCCTCAACCATAGTAAACAAAGTAAAACCAATTTCTACCATTTTGGCATCTTTCTTCAAAAATCATGTACGCCTCTTTAAGAGACATCACAATAGACGCTTTTGAACTTGTTCTTCACTACCATTTCGGTACTCAGAAACGAAGTCATTGGCTCTGGCATGGCCTACTAATATCATCACTATCAAAAAATCAATAACAAACTGTTTATCTGTTCACTAATTCCATGCCACTTCGAGCCCTTGTGGTACATAGAATGCCCTGTTCATTCACAAATTGTTTCACCATGTAAATTGGTGCCTCGAACTCCTCGACAATTTTGTTGATCGACCACGACTTAGGAAGAACCGATAATATTTTCAATGGTAAATACCAGGTGAGTTGAATTTTTCTTTCAACTGATGAGGATTTCTCGAATGCTTCCACCTTGTCGACGTCCATTGCATCCATGCCTAGTATGTCATGACGTACAGCTTTGGTGATCTCCACTGATTAATTCGATAGTCCAAGCTCCTCATGTTTCTCGACGAGATTGGGGATAAATTCAAAGTTTCAATAATACTGTTGAATTTTTCCACGTTGTAGGGGCCTAGTAATTCATCCGCTGATGGGACGGATGGCAAAGATGAACAGGACGGGACTGCTTCTAAATATACAATAATGTCAAATTAATATATTGAATATGGGTTCTATGTAAACAATCATTGTCGTTTAATGTGCTGCAAGTAAAATTTATTCTACACTAGCATTTCATTGGAGGCCTGACGCTTGTTTGGTTGTGGATTTTGATTACTTCGCCTCCACCCGAACGTTCTTTTTTTTAGGCGGACTTCTGTGGAGCCTGATCATTAAGCATGTCGACTCACAAATATGCATAGTTTCATCAAGCTGATGATATATCCCATAGCACGTATGTGTTCGATCATTGTTGGTGACAAGTTTCGCAAACTGGCTACCTGCACTTAGGATTGTTTATACTGGCGCAACATCTCGAATTTTTGCGCGGTAAATCTTGTTGATCCATCTTTAACTTCTTTTCACAAATGACTTAGATAAAATGAAAAGAGTTTTATTGACATCAAGCTTAAATAGTTATATGCATAGGTAGAACGACATCATAAGTTAAATACCTATCTTTCTATACACTCACGCGGGGATTGTTGAGTAACTCAGGTCGTTAACGGACATTTTAGGTAGATAACAATACAAACATTATTTCTTATTCATCTGGCTTGTAACGCTTTTCTTTTAGTAGTATTTTCTAGAAGAAAATTTAATGGGGTATGGATCAGGTTGTTCCTTTTCAATGTGTGCAATCTTTCGAACCATAAAAATCCGTCGGATTGTTAGACGGAGTTGATTTTCTCATAGGCAGAGGCGAAATCCATAGATTGCCTTCATTTGAAAAACATAATCACTGCATAATTCCGTTTTTTAACTATTCTCAAAAAAATACAATTTATTTCTGATTTCCCCCATACAACACTTTTTTGTAGGTCTTACCTTTTTTCGAGTTATACGGGTTTATAAAAAAATTAAAAAAAACTTTGACCCTTTCCAAATGTTAGTCTAGATCGATTTTGAAAAAACAAAGTATGTAAAGTATCTCAGTTTCACATAGTCTTCACACCCAGAAAGTTTCATTGAATTCTGAAGGGGTGCTGCCAATCCTTTTGTCGAGTTGGCGTGAAATCCGTCATTGTATACCAATGCATAGGGACTTATAATGGTGTTTAAAATGCATGTTTGAACTAAAAACACTTTTGTAGGCGTTTTTAGTTTAGTTTTATGTTTGAACTAAAACACCTTTTTTTAAGCATAAGCATAAGCATGAGCGTTGATGACCGTACAATTCGTAGTTGCCACTCTGTGATTGACCGGAATAATCGAAGTTGCTCAAGAAAGCAAGGTATTTAGCTTGGGAATAATTTTCTATCTTCAATGTACCCTTTCGAGAACTCCATACATTAAAAAGTCAATAACGGCGCCGGACACGTCCTAACGATCGTCAGGAAGGAAAGGAATGTTAGTGTGACATCCATTGTTACTAGAGACCGAGATCACCTCTGCATCTCCATGGTTGTGACAGAAATGAGCTAGTGGGGAAAGATCATAGCTGCATGGTGCTCTATTCGACAACCGAAACACAGTGAACATATTTTTATCAAATTATTTTCAGTTTTGGACAGAATAACTGCTTTTAAAGTTTCGATGATGACGATGGTCTCTGGTTGTAACTCTTTTACGTCGAATGCTGTGACCCATTTTGTTTGAAATTGTGTTGCTATTCAATTTAACCGCGCTCTCCACGGATATGACGAGTCAGCTGGATGTCCTTCGGCATGATGCTGACACGCTTAGCGTGGATCGCGCACAGGTTGGTATCCTCAAACAAACCGATCAGTTAGGCCACTCACTTCCTGCAGGACCATGACGGCCGAGCTCTGGAATCGCAGATTTGCCTCTACATTTCCCCGGATACCACTACGAAGCAGAAGAAGTTCTTCATCGTGCGGAACTTCTTCGAGTATCAAAAGGAGATCATGCCAATCATCGTGACTGGCAACTTTAACATCGATTTGAGCAAACAGGAGAACATGGAGCTCGCGGACTTCACGGAGAAGTACCTCAACCTTAAACTGGCTTCGGAACCCACTAAAGCAACCATTCTTAGTGGACCTAACGTTCAACCGGAATATTTGTTTGGGAAACAAGAGTTACCGCTCATGCTTCTTCTTTCATCAACCAATTCTATCGGTGTTGAAAGTGTTAACCGAACCAAGAATTGACATGCAACAAATAGTATGAAAATTGATTTAATTATTATCAGTAGAAATCTTTCATAAGTTCGTGAGTTTTTCCTTAGGTGCACCACTTGCCCTACACCACGTTCTTCTTGTTTTGGCCTTACGTCTCAACTGCTACAGACCCTGCACAGTTATCAACTGAAAACTTTATTTGTGAATTCTTGCAAGCAGGTAGATACTCCATGCTATGCCCCGGGAATTCGTAGAAGATCTTATACTCGACTGGCATTCGAACCCGCTACTCTTAGCATGGTCTTAATGGGTAGCTGCGTATTTATTGCTACAATTATTTGGCCCTCAGAATAATGATACACCACTAATTGAATACTTTCCTATATGTACCTATACGTTTATTATAGTTTCTGAGAGCTTGAGTAAATGTTTTGTTTTATTGGCATTTAAATATTGCTTAGTAGTTGCCTGTAGCATGCTTGAATGATTTCTTTTAATCATATTTATGAACCCAAATTAGATAATCAAAACCCATCAGAAATCACTAATTACCCGATACAGTTGAATGCAATTTCAGGACGCAGTCAAGTAACAGCTCAATTCTATGGCACAATTTCGCGCTTGCATAAACCAATTATCGAGGAGATCATCAAATGCAGGACCCAACAATCGGCACAATAGAACTTCCCACCCAACAGCCGACCAATACCGACCAACCAACCCAACCACTTTATTGTCACAGCCGCTTTCACTTGTAGCAAATTTCCCATCTGTCACGATTATAATTCGCTTATGATTTACGATCCATTCCATCTCGTTTCTACCCTTTTTCCTGCACTGCCACACGAAACAAAAAAAAAATCACGTGGCCACCCCTGGCAGATGATATCCAGCACTACACGGCCGACGACTGCCAGGTAACGCCGGTGATCCACGTCCTGCAGTACCCGGTTGCGTCCCGAAGCCCATCCGTCCTTTGCGTGCATTGGCCGCTGCGCCAGTTACATTCAGTCTCGGGCAGCAAGATCTGGCAGATGGAGCGGTCCTGCATGTGCTGCCAGGAGTCGGGCGAACGCGAGGCATCCGTATCCCTGTTCTGTCCCAAGGCGAAGAACGGCGAGAAGAAGTTCAAAAAAGTATGGAATCCTACGGTTGTATGGTTACGCTTCCCGTTGGCTCTTCTGTCTTTGCTGTCGCCAGATAGCTAGCTTGCTAAATGTTTTTGCTGCTACATAGCGTGCACACCTCTTCTGCTGCGTCATGCTAAATTGGCTTTGTGTCCGAGCAGCTATGGACTAACCGTGTGTGTGAATTTGTGCATTCATTGTGAAAACATTTAGTAGACGCTTAGGTACATAGTTTTTTGTATAACTAGCTTTATGAGTTGCATGTGGTTTTATGATTTTGGATGGCCAGCACGTATATCTTTAACCGCTTAGTTTTTTTGTTACCAGAAGCTGCAGTATCTCAGAAAGATATTCGTCTTCAACATTTTCGAGCAATAAATGATCGAAAACCATTGGAAGTGTTGAGTGAAAATGACTCTAATCATTAGAGCCCAAATAGCCGTAGCGATAAACACGCAGCTTTTCGGTAGTACCATAGTGAGGGTGGTGGGTTCGAATCAATGTGCTATACCACATTGGGTTCGAATCTCACAGAAGGAGGACTTGCGGGATAGATTTTTTCTCGACATCAAAGGGCATAGAGCAGTAGCGTAGACATATACTATTGCACATTTGGAAAATCCTATGAATCTTATCATAGGGTGGAAATGAAAGTCTTGAACTGTATGCAATGCATATGTAACTTGCACTTCACCCAAGCAACCAAAAGTTCGGATTTTACTTGAGAAGTGAACTCAGAAGTTCACATCAGGTTTGAATTTTGCTCCATTGAACTTTATTGCTGATTAAAAGACGATGCAATTTCAAACTGAACTTCATTCTTAAAAACAATCCGTATATACTTGTTAAATACTTTAAAGTACATATAAAGTTGCATAGTTTCTTTCAAAACTACTTGAAAGCTCAAACTAGGTTTACCAAGAACCCGTTTAAAACTTGAACACAGAGTTCATTCAAGGTACTAACCGTACTTAAGTCGAACTTCTCTCCTACTTGAAAATCGAAATAAAGTTCGAAATAAGATTTCACAGCGACTTGATACGGATCGATCTGAACTTGCTGTGATTGAAGTTCCCGTTCACTTTACTTGCAAACCGGACCTGCTGTAAACTTCTTCTACACTTGAGAGTTATTTATGATCTGGAAAAACAGACTAAAAATGAACTTAATCTACCGTTTAACATTGCCACTGTTTCACATTATCACGATAAAAAAATCGTTGCCTTTTGGAAGCAGTAAGTATTGCTTGAACAAACGCACTTCATAGCACAATGAAAGAGTCTTATAATGTCGCTGTACTTTATTTCACGAGCCTTCGATCATATTCATTGAATAACTAGGATTTCACTTTATCAAAGAGTTCACCTACCTGCATCTTCCCATCCTTTTAATAAATTCATTTTGATGGGAGAATTACAGCACTGCTCCTAGCAGGGTCCAATGCAACAGCTTTATCTGCTCCATATATTCTGTTGTTCTGAATTTTCTCGTCCTAATTGGCACAGTAGATTTCAATCTCAAAGCTGATAACCTCTGGAGGGCTTTCACTTTTATATGGACTTGAATTTTACATTTTCAAGACACTTATTTCAATGAAAATAGAAAACCTGCGAAAACAAAACAATCTGAGAACTGTCAAACCACGCAAGTTCAAAGGAACTTCCTAGTAAACTTGTTTGAACTTTAAAGTGTCTATTAAGTTCTATGTGAACTTCGAAGAGAAGTTGAAGTTCACAACAAGTTTCGAATTGGAAACATTGAAGCACATACATAAGAAATCAAGACATCACGTTATTTCGTAAGCAACAACACAACGCGTATGTGGAGCAGCGGTATGTACTACAGATTCAACGATGACGACTTGAGTTCGAGTCTTGTACCAAACATTGAGAAACAAATAAACATTGTAGCTAAAAAATCTCCAAATGGCAAGTCATAAAAAAAACCTCCAATCGAAAATGTGACACGGCACACCGTAAGAGAGAAGATTTTTTTTATTTTCGTCATCCTAATTGGAGTTTCTTTTTGAGCTGAACTGCATTCTTTACAGCAGCTTAAAGGAACGTTTTGTGAACTTAAGTTCGGATAATTACTTAAAAAGTGCGCTGTATAGAACTCTGTCCATGATCTTTCGATGAGCTGATTAAGCCTGAACATGCTCTTTTATCCGAACTATTGGTGGCTTGGGCAGTCAAACATGGCATTATTAAGTATTTGAAATGCATGTTCGGTTTACAAGTGGGGTGCGCATATCTTCTTTACATGCCTGTAAAATAAAAATCAATGGACATAGGTAATTTGTTTTATATGCGATCTAGATGCATTTCATTATTATTTTCCATGAGGATTATAATTATTAAAATAAAATGCGGAAACAAATAAACATTTCATTAAAACTTTTTATTTTCATTTAGGTTTAATATTTATGAAAAACAGATTGCTCTACTGGAAATAGGTGATCATCTTAGGTTGTTGGATTTTTCGGGATGGTCTGCTAAAAAAAAATGATTCTGCTGAAACAGAAAAAAAACAGCTTGAATCACTTAATTATGATACGATACCTCATACTTACGCTGAAAATGTGGTTTAATCGTCCTTCCAATAGTTTTCCAATGAAGTCAAACCATATAGCAAGACTTATATTGATTCTGTGCTAGGCATAATCACAGTCTGTGATATAATCATTCCATATTAGTTTTGGCAATATACGATTACTCACCATTTAAAGGATAAGGTTAACTCTGAAGAATAAACATTATTGCTTTAAAAGCTACGTTTTGAAATTTCGGGTTCATCAACGCAACTTTGCTCTCATTTCTCACTCACTCTACTAAATAACAACAGCCGAAATGATTTATTCAATATGACACGCATGCATATAAAAGACACAAACAAGCCGGTTCGTGAAATGTATATGCGAAGCTAGTATCGCTCATATTAGGGATCATGCACAAATTACGTCACGCTCCAAGGGGGGGAGGGGATCGAGCCAAGCGTGACATGCTTTACAAAATTTTCGCAGGACTCATACAAAAAGTGTGACAAAGGGGGGGAGGGGGTCGAAAAAGTTGAAATTTAGCGTGACATAATTTGTGTACCATCCCTTATGGGCATATCACTTAAGCGTGAGCTTACGCCTTTCATATTTATATTCGCGCTGTTGATTTCGAACTGGAATATGAATAACAAGTATCGGAATGCATTTGAGATATATGAGCCAAACGAGGAGTTTGATTTATATGAAATTACTGATAAAATATCGTCCCAGATTTATTTCAGTGTAGGGGATGCGGTGGGTGCCGTCTACACCGGGGTCCGGATTTATCGGGACAGTTTTAGCACAGACAAACAGACGCAGCACTTAGAACAAATTTCGATCAAAATCATAGTCACGAGGACATGTGCGCCCACTACTAAAATCGTGTGTGTTTGGCCGACGGGCCAACAGATGGCGGTAGTGTATAAATGTCAAATACGAACAAAAACGAAGTGAGCGCTGCAGGTGGCGGATTGGCCACCTATCATATTTTTGAACCGCCTTTTAAGGGTTAAGAAAAAAAAAATGGATTTTAAACAGAATGGTGACGAAGAACAGGTGCTCCTTTATTTGAAAAAAATCTCCGTGAGCCAAAAAGACTAAAAATCCCTGTTATATACGTTTAAAGCAGTCTTGTACAAGTGTAGAAGCAATGTGCAGGGTGTCCATTCAAAATCAATTTTCCAATTCCCGGATTTTTCCCGGATGCCTAAATTTATTGAACCGGGCTTCATCAAGAACCTTCAACTTGAAATTTTCCACCAATGTTTTCCTTTGTCAGTAAGAGCTGATATTCGATTTGAAATTCAAAATATTCGTTTTCAAATTCAAAGGTTTTTTTCGCCGTTAAACATCTTTATAATTTTTGATCACATTAAAACATCATTTCATTTTTTACATATAGATTTTCAAATATTGGAAAATATTGCAATGGTATTGACAGTTACATATAAGATTAAATAAAGTAGATGATTCAATAGGTATTGAAATATAATCACTAGAGAGCTTCGTTCAAATTCGGAGGGCTTATTCTAAGTTATTTATGAATTATTTTAATGGAATCTACGCCTAAGATTATTGGTTTAAATTCCAAAAGATTTTCGGACAGACGTGTGGTAAAGATCTATTGGAAAATCCAATAGATCAACACTAAAGACATTTTCAGCAATTAAGAACTAAGAACTATGGCCTAAATTATTTTTAGACTAGGTCGTCGATTTTTTTTAGATAAATCAAATTCTTGGTAAATAATAACATAAAAGTTTTGGATCCGGTGAAAAACAGTATTTGGCATGGTGAAAATAACCTTCCAGTATTTATTTTCAGTCGGGTGCTCAAAACTACGGAGAATATCTAAATGTTGACTATAGTTCTACGAAAGAGAAAAGTTCAATAACCAATCCAATCTTTTCTAGGAAGGCCTTACAAATTATACGTTATACATGGCCCATAACCCTAGAAAAAAATCATAATCTAGGAAGGAAGTAGCTGAAACGATATTTCGCCAAAAGAACATTTCGACATAGATTTTTCATAAGGGTTATCTGCATTCATCGATTTTTTTTTCCTTCATCCTGCATCTTTCCATTATTGCAGAAAATTGATTTACTTTTTGTAACATGTTTTTGTGCTGTAGGAGAAATATTAACTTTATCTAGTTTCATGAACAAGAAATATTTAAGATTTATTTTGGCGAAGTTATTAACGAAAAAGAGAATCGATGACGAGAAAGAGCTCATATCAATTGGGGATGAACCTGACTACGGCAGAAAATCCCTTCAATAAAAAGTAATTCAATTCAATTCAAATTCGCTCATATCAATTGAGCAACAGTAAATCGTTGTTCCTTTATGGAGCTTATTAAAAAATAACATAAATCCATAACAGCATCTTTGAAGCAATACAATACAATACAGCAAGAATACTTAACCAAGCTGTAATCATGAATAAGAATCTCCAAAAATCCACCATACAGAAAAAAATAATCATAAAACGACCAAGGCGTTTAGCAGTAAATCACCTAGATCTCCCAAGAAAACAGATCGACAATCTTTTTAGATTACCTTGCTACCAACCGCTTAGAACCTGCTAAGAAATAAAATATCCGCCAAGATTGTTAAATAAAACCTATTTGAAGTTTCATTAGTTATCCACTACTTAACTTTTAAGTGGTTTTCCAAAGCACTTTCAACTGCCTGGTCAATCATCGTCTGGATTCCCATTATGATTACTGAAATAATCTCATCAAGAATTTGCCATGAGTCTTAATAGAAATCTATCAAGCCTAGAACCTTGTCAGGAATCCTCAAGTGCCCTTTAAGATTTTTTAATATCATTAATATTTCATAAGTTCTGCTTTGAATTTGCTCAATATGCCGCCAGAAATCTTTGAAACATCTCACAAGAAATCGATATCATATGCTAGAAAAAAATGTCAAAAATCTCAACACGGAACCAACGATTTTTTAATGTTAGGAATACTAGAAATCGTTACCTTTAGCATCTTACCAAAAGTTATTCATAATGCGAAGTTTGAGTTGTCAAACAGTCGTGTATCTTGTGTCAAAAATTTTCTGTTTTGTCCAAGGAACAAATATTTTTCCCGGTGTGTTCTACAATTTCCAGGGTATTTCCCGTATTTTTCCCGGCCAAATGGAATTCCCGTGTTTTTTCCGCTTTTCCCGGATTTCCCG